>NW_028232111.1:0-197480 GCF_054491065.1 Syngnathus leptorhynchus | reverse complement strand
ATTGGTTATTTCTTCATGTATAATGATCAACTCGATACTCCCTAGCCCCCAACAGCCTTTTTTTTCATAACACTTTAACCAGAGTGACGGGAGAGCGGCATTTCAGAAAACGTGCTTATCTCGGCGAGAAAAAGCGATTTCGGCAATAAAATTTAAAACGCGTGTAAAACATAAACCAAACGATGAAATTGGTTATTTCTTCATGTATAATGATCAACTCGATACTCCCTAGCCCCCAACAGCCTTTTTTTTCATAACACTTTAACCAGAGTGACGGGAGGGCGGCATTTCAGAAAACGTGCTTATCTCGGCGAGAAAAAGCGATTTCGGCAATAAAATTTAAAACGCGTGTAAAACATAAACCAAACGATGAAATTGGTTATTTCTTCATGTATAATGATCAACTCGATACTCCCTAGCCCCAAACAGCCTTTTTTTTCATAACACTTTAACCAGAGTGACGGGAGAGCGGCATTTCAGAAAACGTGCTTATCTCGGCGAGAAAAAGCGATTTCGGCAATAAAATTTAAAACGCGTGTAAAACATAAACCAAACGATGAAATTGCTTATTTCTTCATGTATAATGATCAACTCGATACTCCCTAGCCCCCAACAGCCTTTTTTTCATAACACTTTAACCAGAGTGACGGGAGAGCGGCATTTCAGAAAACGTGCTTATCTCGGCGAGAAAAAGCGATTTCGGCAATAAAATTTAAAACGCGTGTAAAACATAAACCAAACGATGAAATTGGTTATTTCTTCATGTATAATGATCAACTCGATACTCCCTAGCCCCCAACAGCCTTTTTTTTCATAACACTTTAACCAGAGTGACGGGAGAGCGGCATTTCAGAAAACGTGCTTATCTCGGCGAGAAAAAGCGATTTCGGCAATAAAATTTAAAACGCGTGTAAAACATAAACCAAACGATGAAATTGGTTATTTCTTCATGTATAATGATCAACTCGATACTCCCTAGCCCCCAACAGCCTTTTTTTTCATAACACTTTAACCAGAGTGACAAGAGAGCGGCATTTCAGAAAACGTGCTTATCTCGGCGAGAAAAAGCGATTTCGGCAATAAAATTTAAAACGCGTGTAAAACATAAACCAAACGATGAAATTGGTTATTTCTTCATGTATAATGATCAACTCGATACTCCCTAGCCCCCAACAGCCTTTTTTTTCATAACACTAACCAGAGTGACGGGAGAGCGGCATTTCAGAAAACGTGCTTATCTCTGCGAGAAAAAGCGATTTCGGCAATAAAATTTAAAACGCGTGTAAAACATAAACCAAACGATGAAATTGGTTATTTCTTCATGTATAATGATCAACTCGATACTCCCTAGCCCCCAACAGCCTTTTTTTTCATAACACTTTAACCAGAGTGACGGGAGAGCGGCATTTCAGAAAACGTGCTTATCTCGGCGAGAAAAAGCGATTTCGGCAATAAAATTTAAAACGCGTGTAAAACATAAACCAAACGATGAAATTGGTTATTTCTTCATGTATAATGATCAACTCGATACTCCCTAGCCCCCAACAGCCTTTTTTTTCATAACACTTTAACCAGAGTGACGGGAGAGCGGCATTTCAGAAAACGTGCTTATCTCGGCGAGAAAAAGCGATTTCGGCAATAAAATTTAAAACGCGTGTAAAACATAAACCAAACGATGAAATTGGTTATTTCTTCATGTATAATGATCAACTCGATACTCCCTAGCCCCCAACAGCCTTTTTTTTCATAACACTTTAACCAGAGTGACGGGAGAGCGGCATTTCAGAAAACGTGCTTATCTCGGCGAGAAAAAGCGATTTCGGCAATAAAATTTAAAACGCGTGTAAAACATAAACCAAACGATGAAATTGGTTATTTCTTCATGTATAATGATCAACTCGATACTCCCTAGCCCCCAACAGCCTTTTTTTTCATAACACTTTAACCAGAGTGGCGGGAGAGCGGCATTTCAGAAAACGTGCTTATCTCGGCGAGAAAAAGCGATTTCGGCAATAAAATTTAAAACGCGTGTAAAACATAAACCAAACGATGAAATTGGTTATTTCTTCATGTATAATGATCAACTCGATACTCCCTAGCCCCCAACAGCCTTTTTTTTCATAACACTTTAACCAGAGTGACGGGAGAGCGGCATTTCAGAAAACGTGCTTATCTCGGCGAGAAAAAGCGATTTCGGCAATAAAATTTAAAACGCGTGTAAAACATAAACCAAACGATGAAATTGGTTATTTCTTCATGTATAATGATCAACTCGATACTCCCTAGCCCCCAACAGCCTTTTTTTTCATAACACTTTAACCAGAGTGACGGGAGAGCGGCATTTCAGAAAACGTGCTTATCTCGGCGAGAAAAAGCGATTTCGGCAATAAAATTTAAAACGCGTGTAAAACATAAACCAAACGATGAAATTGGTTATTTCTTCATGTATAATGATCAACTCGATACTCCCTAGCCCCCAACAGCCTTTTTTTTCATAACACTTTAACCAGAGTGACGGGAGAGCGGCATTTCAGAAAACGTGCTTATCTCGGCGAGAAAAAGCGATTTCGGCAATAAAATTTAAAACGCGTGTAAAACATAAACCAAACGATGAAATTGGTTATTTCTTCATGTATAATGATCAACTCGATACTCCCTAGCCCCCAACAGCCTTTTTTTTCATAACACTTTAACCAGAGTGACGGGAGAGCGGCATTTCAGAAAACGTGCTTATCTCGGCGAGAAAAAGCGATTTCGGCAATAAAATTTAAAACGCGTGTAAAACATAAACCAAACGATGAAATTGGTTATTTCTTCATGTATAATGATCAACTCGATACTCCCTAGCCCCCAACAGCCTTTTTTTTCATAACACTTTAACCAGAGTGACGGGAGAGCGGCATTTCAGAAAACGTGCTTATCTCGGCGAGAAAAAGCGATTTCGGCAATAAAATTTAAAACGCGTGTAAAACATAAACCAAACGATGAAATTGGTTATTTCTTCATGTATAATGATCAACTCGATACTCCCTAGCCCCCAACAGCCTTTTTTTTCATAACACTTTAACCAGAGTGACGGGAGAGCGGCATTTCAGAAAACGTGCTTATCTCGGCGAGAAAAAGCGATTTCGGCAATAAAATTTAAAACGCGTGTAAAACATAAACCAAACGATGAAATTGGTTATTTCTTCATGTATAATGATCAACTCGATACTCCCTAGCCCCCAACAGCCTTTTTTTTCATAACACTTTAACCAGAGTGACGGGAGAGCGGCATTTCAGAAAACGTGCTTATCTCGGCGAGAAAAAGCGATTTCGGCAATAAAATTTAAAACGCGTGTAAAACATAAACCAAACGATGAAATTGGTTATTTCTTCATGTATAATGATCAACTCGATACTCCCTAGCCCCCAACAGCCTTTTTTTTCATAACACTTTAACCAGAGTGGCGGGAGAGCGGCATTTCAGAAAACGTGCTTATCTCGGCGAGAAAAAGCGATTTCGGCAATAAAATTTAAAACGCGTGTAAAACATAAACCAAACGATGAAATTGGTTATTTCTTCATGTATAATGATCAACTCGATACTCCCTAGCCCCCAACAGCCTTTTTTTTCATAACACTTTAACCAGAGTGACGGGAGAGCGGCATTTCAGAAAACGTGCTTATCTCGGCGAGAAAAAGCGATTTCGGCAATAAAATTTAAAACGCGTGTAAAACATAAACCAAACGATGAAATTGGTTATTTCTTCATGTATAATGATCAACTCGATACTCCCTAGCCCCCAACAGCCTTTTTTTTCATAACACTTTAACCAGAGTGACGGGAGAGCGGCATTTCAGAAAACGTGCTTATCTCGGCGAGAAAAAGCGATTTCGGCAATAAAATTTAAAACGCGTGTAAAACATAAACCAAACGATGAAATTGGTTATTTCTTCATGTATAATGATCAACTCGAGTCGAGCTCCAGGGAGAGAGGCTGATTTTTCGCTTTTTGAGGCCGACCGACGAACCGGCGCGGGGCGGACTCAAAAGCCCGCAGAGCCGTAGGCACTTAGAAAAGTTTCGCCTTTGGCTGTGAGCTCCAGGGGGAGAGGCTGGTTTTGCGTTATTTTAGGCCGGCTGGAGAACCGGCGCGGGTCGGACGCACAATCCCCGCAGAGCCGTGGGCACTTAGAAAATTTTTGCCAAGTTGGCTCTGAGCGCCTGGTACCTAATATGGAAGTATAGAGGCCGACTTTCGGGCAAGATCACGCCGCGTTAGGCTTCCAGGACCCCGGCTAAGCAATTTTACCGGGCCGCCCGGTTCTTTTTTTTAACCAGCCCGGTTCTTTTTACACTTCCAGCTGGAGCTCAGCAGCGGCTTTTTGCGCAAGATCACGCCGGGTTAGGCTTCCAGGACCTCGGCTAAGCAATTCTACCGGGCCGCCCGGTTCTTTTTTTGAACCAGCCCGGTTCTTTTTACACTTCCAGCTGGAGCTCACGAGCGGCTTTTTGGACAAGATCACGCCGTGTTAGGCTTTCAGAGCCCCGGCTAAGCAATTTTACCGGCCCGCCCGGTTCTTTTTTTTAACCAGCCCGGTTCTTTTTACACTTCCAGCTGGAGCTCAGCAGCGGCTTTTTGCACAGTATCACGCCGGGTTAGGCTTCCAGAGCCCCGGCTAAGCAATTTTACCGGGCCGCACGTTTTTTTTTTTTTAACCAGCCCGGTTCTTTTTACACTTCCAGCTGGAGCTCAGCAGCGGCTTTTTGGACAAGATCACGCCGTGTTAGGCTTCCAGAGCCCCGGCTAAGCAATTTTACCGGGTCGCCCGGTTCTTTTTTTTAACCAGCCCGGTTCTTTTTACACTTCCAGCTGGAGCTCAGCAGCGGCTTTTTGGACAAGATCACGCCGTGTTAGGCTTCCAGAGCCCCGGCTAAGCAATTTTACCGGGTCGCCCGGTTCTTTTTTTTAACCAGCCCGGTTCTTTTTACACTTCCAGCTGGAGCTCAGCAGCGGCTTTTTGGACAAGATCACGCCGTGTTAGGCTTCCAGAGCCCCGGCTAAGCAATTTTACCGGGTCGCCCGGTTCTTTTTTTAACCAGCCCGGTTCTTTTTACACTTCCAGCTGGAGCTCAGCATCGTGTAAAACATAAACCAAACGATGAAATTGGTTATTTCTTCATGTATAATGATCAACTCGATACTCCCTAGCCCCCAACAGCCTTTTTTTTCATAACACTTTAACCAGAGTGACGGGAGAGCGGCATTTCAGAAAACGTGCTTATCTCGGCGAGAAAAAGCGATTTCGGCAATAAAATTTAAAACGCGTGTAAAACATAAACCAAACGATGAAATTGGTTATTTCTTCATGTATAATGATCAACTCGATACTCCCTAGCCCCCAACAGCCTTTTTTTTCATAACACTTTAACCAGAGTGACGGGAGAGCGGCATTTCAGAAAACGTGCTTATCTCGGCGAGAAAAAGCGATTTCGGCAATAAAATTTAAAACGCGTGTAAAACATAAACCAAACGATGAAATTGGTTATTTCTTCATGTATAATGATCAACTCGATACTCCCTAGCCCCCAACAGCCTTTTTTTTCATAACACTTTAACCAGAGTGACGGGAGAGCGGCATTTCAGAAAACGTGCTTATCTCGGCGAGAAAAAGCGATTTCGGCAATACAATTTAAAACGCGTGTAAAACATAAACCAAACGATGAAATTGGTTATTTCTTCATGTATAATGATCAACTCGATACTCCCTAGCCCCCAACAGCCTTTTTTTTCATAACACTTTAACCAGAGTGACGGGAGAGCGGCATTTCAGAAAACGTGCTTATCTCGGCGAGAAAAAGCGATTTCGGCAATAAAATTTAAAACGCGTGTAAAACATAAACCAAACGATGAAATTGGTTATTTCTTCATGTATAATGATCAACTCGATACTCCCTAGCCCCCAACAGCCTTTTTTTTCATAACACTTTAACCAGAGTGACGGGAGAGCGGCATTTCAGAAAACGTGCTTATCTCGGCGAGAAAAAGCGATTTCGGCAATAAAATTTAAAACGCGTGTAAAACATAAACCAAACGATGAAATTGGTTATTTCTTCATGTATAATGATCAACTCGATACTCCCTAGCCCCCAACAGCCTTTTTTTTCATAACACTTTAACCAGAGTGACGGGAGAGCGGCATTTCAGAAAACGTGCTTATCTCGGCGAGAAAAAGCGATTTCGGCAATAAAATTTAAAACGCGTGTAAAACATAAACCAAACGATGAAATTGGTTATTTCTTCATGTATAATGATCAACTCGATACTCCCTAGCCCCCAACAGCCTTTTTTTTCATAACACTTTAACCAGAGTGACGGGAGAGCGGCATTTCAGAAAACGTGCTTATCTCGGCGAGAAAAAGCGATTTCGGCAATAAAATTTAAAACGCGTGTAAAACATAAACCAAACGATGAAATTGGTTATTTCTTCATGTATAATGATCAACTCGATACTCCCTAGCCCCCAACAGCCTTTTTTTTCATAACACTTTAACCAGAGTGACGGGAGGGCGGCATTTCAGAAAACGTGCTTATCTCGGCGAGAAAAAGCGATTTCGGCAATAAAATTTAAAACGCGTGTAAAACATAAACCAAACGATGAAATTGGTTATTTCTTCATGTATAATGATCAACTCGATACTCCCTAGCCCCAAACAGCCTTTTTTTTCATAACACTTTAACCAGAGTGACGGGAGAGCGGCATTTCAGAAAACGTGCTTATCTCGGCGAGAAAAAGCGATTTCGGCAATAAAATTTAAAACGCGTGTAAAACATAAACCAAACGATGAAATTGCTTATTTCTTCATGTATAATGATCAACTCGATACTCCCTAGCCCCCAACAGCCTTTTTTTCATAACACTTTAACCAGAGTGACGGGAGAGCGGCATTTCAGAAAACGTGCTTATCTCGGCGAGAAAAAGCGATTTCGGCAATAAAATTTAAAACGCGTGTAAAACATAAACCAAACGATGAAATTGGTTATTTCTTCATGTATAATGATCAACTCGATACTCCCTAGCCCCCAACAGCCTTTTTTTTCATAACACTTTAACCAGAGTGACGGGAGAGCGGCATTTCAGAAAACGTGCTTATCTCGGCGAGAAAAAGCGATTTCGGCAATAAAATTTAAAACGCGTGTAAAACATAAACCAAACGATGAAATTGGTTATTTCTTCATGTATAATGATCAACTCGATACTCCCTAGCCCCCAACAGCCTTTTTTTTCATAACACTTTAACCAGAGTGACAAGAGAGCGGCATTTCAGAAAACGTGCTTATCTCGGCGAGAAAAAGCGATTTCGGCAATAAAATTTAAAACGCGTGTAAAACATAAACCAAACGATGAAATTGGTTATTTCTTCATGTATAATGATCAACTCGATACTCCCTAGCCCCCAACAGCCTTTTTTTTCATAACACTAACCAGAGTGACGGGAGAGCGGCATTTCAGAAAACGTGCTTATCTCTGCGAGAAAAAGCGATTTCGGCAATAAAATTTAAAACGCGTGTAAAACATAAACCAAACGATGAAATTGGTTATTTCTTCATGTATAATGATCAACTCGATACTCCCTAGCCCCCAACAGCCTTTTTTTTCATAACACTTTAACCAGAGTGACGGGAGAGCGGCATTTCAGAAAACGTGCTTATCTCGGCGAGAAAAAGCGATTTCGGCAATAAAATTTAAAACGCGTGTAAAACATAAACCAAACGATGAAATTGGTTATTTCTTCATGTATAATGATCAACTCGATACTCCCTAGCCCCCAACAGCCTTTTTTTTCATAACACTTTAACCAGAGTGACGGGAGAGCGGCATTTCAGAAAACGTGCTTATCTCGGCGAGAAAAAGCGATTTCGGCAATAAAATTTAAAACGCGTGTAAAACATAAACCAAACGATGAAATTGGTTATTTCTTCATGTATAATGATCAACTCGATACTCCCTAGCCCCCAACAGCCTTTTTTTTCATAACACTTTAACCAGAGTGACGGGAGAGCGGCATTTCAGAAAACGTGCTTATCTCGGCGAGAAAAAGCGATTTCGGCAATAAAATTTAAAACGCGTGTAAAACATAAACCAAACGATGAAATTGGTTATTTCTTCATGTATAATGATCAACTCGATACTCCCTAGCCCCCAACAGCCTTTTTTTTCATAACACTTTAACCAGAGTGACGGGAGAGCGGCATTTCAGAAAACGTGCTTATCTCGGCGAGAAAAAGCGATTTCGGCAATAAAATTTAAAACGCGTGTAAAACATAAACCAAACGATGAAATTGGTTATTTCTTCATGTATAATGATCAACTCGATACTCCCTAGCCCCCAACAGCCTTGTTTTTCACAACACTTTAACCAGAGTGACGGGAGAGCGGCATTTCAGAAAACGTGCTTATCTCGGCGAGAAAAAGCGATTTCGGCAATAAAATTTAAAACGCGTGTAAAACATAAACCAAACGATGAAATTGGTTATTTCTTCATGTATAATGATCAACTCGAGTCGAGCTTCAGGGAGAGAGGCTGATTTTTCGCTTTTTGAGGCCGACCGACGAACCGGCGCGGGGCGGACTCAAAAGCCCGCAGAGCCGTAGGCACTTAGAAAAGTTTCGCCTTTGGCTGTGAGCTCCAGGGGGAGAGGCTGGTTTTGCGTTATTTTAGGCCGGCTGGAGAACCGGCGCGGGTCGGACGCACAATCCCCGCAGAGCCGTGGGCACTTAGAAAATTTTTGCCAAGTTGGCTCTGAGCGCCTGGTACCTAATATGGAAGTATAGAGGCCGACTTTCGGGCAAGATCACGCCGCGTTAGGCTTCCAGGACCCCGGCTAAGCAATTTTACCGGGCCGCCCGGTTCTTTTTTTGAACCAGCCCGGTTCTTTTTACACTTCCAGCTGGAGCTCAGCAGCGGCTTTTTGCGCAAGATCACGCCGGGTTAGGCTTCCAGAGCCCCGGCTAAGCAATTTTACCGGCCCGCCCGGTTCTTTTTTTTAACCAGCCCGGTTCTTTTTACACTTCCAGCTGGAGCTCACGAGCGGCTTTTTGGACAAGATCACGCCGTGTTAGGCTTCCAGAGCCCCGGCTAAGCAATTTTACCGGCCCGCCCGGTTCTTTTTTTTAACCAGCCCGGTTCTTTTTACACTTCCAGCTGGAGCTCAGCAGCGGGTTTTTGGACAAGATCACGCCGTGTTAGGCTTCCAGAGCCCCGGCTAAGCAATTTTACAGGGTCGCCCGGTTCATTTTTTTAACCAGCCCGGTTTTTTTTACACTTCCAGCTGGAGCTCAGCAGCGGCTTTTTGCACAGTATCACGCCGGGTTAGGCTTCCAGAGCCCCGGCTGAGCAATTTTACCGGGTCGCCCGGTTCTTTTTTTTAACTAGCCCGGTTCTTTTTACACTTCCAGCTGGAGCTCAGCAGCGGCTTTTTGGACAAGATCACGCCGTGTTAGGCTTCCAGAGCCCCGGCTAAGCAATTTTACCTGGTCGCCCGGTTCTTTTTTTAACCAGCCCGGTTCTTTTTACACTTCCAGCTGGAGCTCAGCATCGTGTAAAACATAAACCAAACGATGAAATTGGTTATTTCTTCATGTATAATGATCAACTCGATACTCCCTAGCCCCCAACAGCCTTTTTTTTCATAACACTTTAACCAGAGTGACGGGAGAGTGGCATTTCAGAAAACGTGCTTATCTCGGCGAGAAAAAGCGATTTCGGCAATAAAATTTAAAACGCGTGTAAAACATAAACCAAACGATGAAATTGGTTATTTCTTCATGTATAATGATCAACTCGATACTCCCTAGCCCCCAACAGCCTTTTTTTTCATAACACTTTAACCAGAGTGACGGGAGAGCGGCATTTCAGAAAACGTGCTTATCTCGGCGAGAAAAAGCGATTTCGGCAATAAAATTTAAAACGCGTGTAAAACATAAACCAAACGATGAAATTGGTTATTTCTTCATGTATAATGATCAACTCGATACTCCCTAGCCCCCAACAGCCTTTTTTTTTCATAACACTTTAACCAGAGTGACGGGAGAGCGGCATTTCAGAAAACGTGCTTATCTCTGCGAGAAAAAGCGATTTCGGCAATAAAATTTAAAACGCGTGTAAAACATAAACCAAACGATGAAATTGGTTATTTCTTCATGTATAATGATCAACTCGATACTCCCTAGCCCCCAACAGCCTTTTTTTTCATAACACTTTAACCAGAGTGACGGGAGAGCGGCATTTCAGAAAACGTGCTTATCTCGGCGAGAAAAAGCGATTTCGGCAATACAATTTAAAACGCGTGTAAAACATAAACCAAACGATGAAATTGGTTATTTCTTCATGTATAATGATCAACTCGATACTCCCTAGCCCCCAACAGCCTTTTTTTTCATAACACTTTAACCAGAGTGACGGGAGAGCGGCATTTCAGAAAACGTGCTTATCTCGGCGAGAAAAAGCGATTTCGGCAATAAAATTTAAAACGCGTGTAAAACATAAACCAAACGATGAAATTGGTTATTTCTTCATGTATAATGATCAACTCGATACTCCCTAGCCCCCAACAGCCTTTTTTTTCATAACACTTTAACCAGAGTGACGGGAGAGCGGCATTTCAGAAAACGTGCTTATCTCGGCGAGAAAAAGCGATTTCGGCAATAAAATTTAAAACGCGTGTAAAACATAAACCAAACGATGAAATTGGTTATTTCTTCATGTATAATGATCAACTCGATACTCCCTAGCCCCCAACAGCCTTTTTTTTCATAACACTTTAACCAGAGTGACGGGAGAGCGGCATTTCAGAAAACGTGCTTATCTCGGCGAGAAAAAGCGATTTCGGCAATAAAATTTAAAACGCGTGTAAAACATAAACCAAACGATGAAATTGGTTATTTCTTCATGTATAATGATCAACTCGATACTCCCTAGCCCCCAACAGCCTTTTTTTTCATAACACTTTAACCAGAGTGACGGGAGAGCGGCATTTCAGAAAACGTGCTTATCTCGGCGAGAAAAAGCGATTTCGGCAATAAAATTTAAAACGCGTGTAAAACATAAACCAAACGATGAAATTGGTTATTTCTTCATGTATAATGATCAACTCGATACTCCCTAGCCCCCAACAGCCTTTTTTTTCATAACACTTTAACCAGAGTGACGGGAGAGCGGCATTTCAGAAAACGTGCTTATCTCGGCGAGAAAAAGCGATTTCGGCAATAAAATTTAAAACGCGTGTAAAACATAAACCAAACGATGAAATTGGTTATTTCTTCATGTATAATGATCAACTCGATACTCCCTAGCCCCCAACAGCCTTTTTTTTCATAACACTTTAACCAGAGTGACGGGAGAGCGGCATTTCAGAAAACGTGCTTATCTCGGCGAGAAAAAGCGATTTCGGCAATAAAATTTAAAACGCGTGTAAAACATAAACCAAACGATGAAATTGCTTATTTCTTCATGTATAATGATCAACTCGATACTCCCTAGCCCCCAACAGCCTTTTTTTTCATAACACTTTAACCAGAGTGACGGGAGAGCGGCATTTCAGAAAACGTGCTTATCTCGGCGAGAAAAAGCGATTTCGGCAATAAAATTTAAAACGCGTGTAAAACATAAACCAAACGATGAAATTGGTTATTTCTTCATGTATAATGATCAACTCGATACTCCCTAGCCCCCAACAGCCTTTTTTTTCATAACACTTTAACCAGAGTGACGGGAGAGCGGCATTTCAGAAAACGTGCTTATCTCGGCGAGAAAAAGCGATTTCGGCAATAAAATTTAAAACGCGTGTAAAACATAAACCAAACGATGAAATTGGTTATTTCTTCATGTATAATGATCAACTCGATACTCCCTAGCCCCCAACAGCCTTTTTTTTCAGTAACACTTTAACCAGAGTGACGGGAGAGCGGCATTTCAGAAAACGTGCTTATCTCGGCGAGAAAAAGCGATTTCGGCAATAAAATTTAAAACGCGTGTAAAACATAAACCAAACGATGAAATTGGTTATTTCTTCATGTATAATGATCAACTCGATACTCCCTAGCCCCCAACAGCCTTTTTTTTCATAACACTTTAACCAGAGTGACGGGAGAGCGGCATTTCAGAAAACGTGCTTATCTCGGCGAGAAAAAGCGATTTCGGCAATAAAATTTAAAACGCGTGTAAAACATAAACCAAACGATGAAATTGGTTATTTCTTCATGTATAATGATCAACTCGATACTCCCTAGCCCCCAACAGCCTTTTTTTTCATAACACTTTAACCAGAGTGACGGGAGAGCGGCATTTCAGAAAACGTGCTTATCTCGGCGAGAAAAAGCGATTTCGGCAATAAAATTTAAAACGCGTGTAAAACATAAACCAAACGATGAAATTGGTTATTTCTTCATGTATAATGATCAACTCGATACTCCCTAGCCCCCAACAGCCTTTTTTTTCATAACACTTTAACCAGAGTGACGGGAGAGCGGCATTTCAGAAAACGTGCTTATCTCGGCGAGAAAAAGCGATTTCGGCAATAAAATTTAAAACGCGTGTAAAACATAAACCAAACGATGAAATTGGTTATTTCTTCATGTATAATGATCAACTCGATACTCCCTAGCCCCCAACAGCCTTTTTTTTCATAACACTTTAACCAGAGTGACGGGAGAGCGGCATTTCAGAAAACGTGCTTATCTCGGCGAGAAAAAGCGATTTCGGCAATAAAATTTAAAACGCGTGTAAAACATAAACCAAACGATGAAATTGGTTATTTCTTCATGTATAATGATCAACTCGATACTCCCTAGCCCCCAACAGCCTTTTTTTTCATAACACTTTAACCAGAGTGACGGGAGAGCGGCATTTCAGAAAACGTGCTTATCTCGGCGAGAAAAAGCGATTTCGGCAATAAAATTTAAAACGCGTGTAAAACATAAACCAAACGATGAAATTGGTTATTTCTTCATGTATAATGATCAACTCGATACTCCCTAGCCCCCAACAGCCTTTTTTTTCATAACACTTTAACCAGAGTGACGGGAGAGCGGCATTTCAGAAAACGTGCTTATCTCGGCGAGAAAAAGCGATTTCGGCAATAAAATTTAAAACGCGTGTAAAACATAAACCAAACGATGAAATTGGTTATTTCTTCATGTATAATGATCAACTCGATACTCCCTAGCCCCCAACAGCCTTTTTTTTCATAACACTTTAACCAGAGTGACGGGAGAGCGGCATTTCAGAAAACGTGCTTATCTCGGCGAGAAAAAGCGATTTCGGCAATAAAATTTAAAACGCGTGTAAAACATAAACCAAACGATGAAATTGGTTATTTCTTCATGTATAATGATCAACTCGATACTCCCTAGCCCCCAACAGCCTTTTTTTTCATAACACTTTAACCAGAGTGACGGGAGAGCGGCATTTCAGAAAACGTGCTTATCTCGGCGAGAAAAAGCGATTTCGGCAATAAAATTTAAAACGCGTGTAAAACATAAACCAAACGATGAAATTGGTTATTTCTTCATGTATAATGATCAACTCGATACTCCCTAGCCCCCAACAGCCTTTTTTTTCATAACACTTTAACCAGAGTGACGGGAGAGCGGCATTTCAGAAAACGTGCTTATCTCGGCGAGAAAAAGCGATTTCGGCAATAAAATTTAAAACGCGTGTAAAACATAAACCAAACGATGAAATTGGTTATTTCTTCATGTATAATGATCAACTCGATACTCCCTAGCCCCCAACAGCCTTTTTTTTCATAACACTTTAACCAGAGTGACGGGAGAGCGGCATTTCAGAAAACGTGCTTATCTCGGCGAGAAAAAGCGATTTCGGCAATAAAATTTAAAACGCGTGTAAAACATAAACCAAACGATGAAATTGGTTATTTCTTCATGTATAATGATCAACTCGATACTCCCTAGCCCCCAACAGCCTTTTTTTTCATAACACTTTAACCAGAGTGACGGGAGAGCGGCATTTCAGAAAACGTGCTTATCTCGGCGAGAAAAAGCGATTTCGGCAATAAAATTTAAAACGCGTGTAAAACATAAACCAAACGATGAAATTGGTTATTTCTTCATGTATAATGATCAACTCGATACTCCCTAGCCCCCAACAGCCTTTTTTTTCATAACACTTTAACCAGAGTGACGGGAGAGCGGCATTTCAGAAAACGTGCTTATCTCGGCGAGAAAAAGCGATTTCGGCAATAAAATTTAAAACGCGTGTAAAACATAAACCAAACGATGAAATTGGTTATTTCTTCATGTATAATGATCAACTCGATACTCCCTAGCCCCCAACAGCCTTTTTTTTCATAACACTTTAACCAGAGTGACGGGAGAGCGGCATTTCAGAAAACGTGCTTATCTCGGCGAGAAAAAGCGATTTCGGCAATAAAATTTAAAACGCGTGTAAAACATAAACCAAACGATGAAATTGGTTATTTCTTCATGTATAATGATCAACTCGATACTCCCTAGCCCCCAACAGCCTTTTTTTTCATAACACTTTAACCAGAGTGACGGGAGAGCGGCATTTCAGAAAACGTGCTTATCTCGGCGAGAAAAAGCGATTTCGGCAATAAAATTTAAAACGCGTGTAAAACATAAACCAAACGATGAAATTGGTTATTTCTTCATGTATAATGATCAACTCGATACTCCCTAGCCCCCAACAGCCTTTTTTTTCATAACACTTTAACCAGAGTGACGGGAGAGCGGCATTTCAGAAAACGTGCTTATCTCGGCGAGAAAAAGCGATTTCGGCAATAAAATTTAAAACGCGTGTAAAACATAAACCAAACGATGAAATTGGTTATTTCTTCATGTATAATGATCAACTCGATACTCCCTAGCCCCCAACAGCCTTTTTTTTCATAACACTTTAACCAGAGTGACGGGAGAGCGGCATTTCAGAAAACGTGCTTATCTCGGCGAGAAAAAGCGATTTCGGCAATAAAATTTAAAACGCGTGTAAAACATAAACCAAACGATGAAATTGGTTATTTCTTCATGTATAATGATCAACTCGATACTCCCTAGCCCCCAACAGCCTTTTTTTTCATAACACTTTAACCAGAGTGACGGGAGAGCGGCATTTCAGAAAACGTGCTTATCTCGGCGAGAAAAAGCGATTTCGGCAATAAAATTTAAAACGCGTGTAAAACATAAACCAAACGATGAAATTGGTTATTTCTTCATGTATAATGATCAACTCGATACTCCCTAGCCCCCAACAGCCTTTTTTTTCATAACACTTTAACCAGAGTGACGGGAGAGCGGCATTTCAGAAAACGTGCTTATCTCGGCGAGAAAAAGCGATTTCGGCAATAAAATTTAAAACGCGTGTAAAACATAAACCAAACGATGAAATTGGTTATTTCTTCATGTATAATGATCAACTCGATACTCCCTAGCCCCCAACAGCCTTTTTTTTCATAACACTTTAACCAGAGTGACGGGAGAGCGGCATTTCAGAAAACGTGCTTATCTCGGCGAGAAAAAGCGATTTCGGCAATAAAATTTAAAACGCGTGTAAAACATAAACCAAACGATGAAATTGGTTATTTCTTCATGTATAATGATCAACTCGATACTCCCTAGCCCCCAACAGCCTTTTTTTTCATAACACTTTAACCAGAGTGACGGGAGAGCGGCATTTCAGAAAACGTGCTTATCTCGGCGAGAAAAAGCGATTTCGGCAATAAAATTTAAAACGCGTGTAAAACATAAACCAAACGATGAAATTGGTTATTTCTTCATGTATAATGATCAACTCGATACTCCCTAGCCCCCAACAGCCTTTTTTTTCATAACACTTTAACCAGAGTGACGGGAGAGCGGCATTTCAGAAAACGTGCTTATCTCGGCGAGAAAAAGCGATTTCGGCAATAAAATTTAAAACGCGTGTAAAACATAAACCAAACGATGAAATTGGTTATTTCTTCATGTATAATGATCAACTCGATACTCCCTAGCCCCCAACAGCCTTTTTTTTCATAACACTTTAACCAGAGTGACGGGAGAGCGGCATTTCAGAAAACGTGCTTATCTCGGCGAGAAAAAGCGATTTCGGCAATAAAATTTAAAACGCGTGTAAAACATAAACCAAACGATGAAATTGGTTATTTCTTCATGTATAATGATCAACTCGATACTCCCTAGCCCCCAACAGCCTTTTTTTTCATAACACTTTAACCAGAGTGACGGGAGAGCGGCATTTCAGAAAACGTGCTTATCTCGGCGAGAAAAAGCGATTTCGGCAATAAAATTTAAAACGCGTGTAAAACATAAACCAAACGATGAAATTGGTTATTTCTTCATGTATAATGATCAACTCGATACTCCCTAGCCCCCAACAGCCTTTTTTTTCATAACACTTTAACCAGAGTGACGGGAGAGCGGCATTTCAGAAAACGTGCTTATCTCGGCGAGAAAAAGCGATTTCGGCAATAAAATTTAAAACGCGTGTAAAACATAAACCAAACGATGAAATTGGTTATTTCTTCATGTATAATGATCAACTCGATACTCCCTAGCCCCCAACAGCCTTTTTTTTCATAACACTTTAACCAGAGTGACGGGAGAGCGGCATTTCAGAAAACGTGCTTATCTCGGCGAGAAAAAGCGATTTCGGCAATAAAATTTAAAACGCGTGTAAAACATAAACCAAACGATGAAATTGGTTATTTCTTCATGTATAATGATCAACTCGATACTCCCTAGCCCCCAACAGCCTTTTTTTTCATAACACTTTAACCAGAGTGACGGGAGAGCGGCATTTCAGAAAACGTGCTTATCTCGGCGAGAAAAAGCGATTTCGGCAATAAAATTTAAAACGCGTGTAAAACATAAACCAAACGATGAAATTGGTTATTTCTTCATGTATAATGATCAACTCGATACTCCCTAGCCCCCAACAGCCTTTTTTTTCATAACACTTTAACCAGAGTGACGGGAGAGCGGCATTTCAGAAAACGTGCTTATCTCGGCGAGAAAAAGCGATTTCGGCAATAAAATTTAAAACGCGTGTAAAACATAAACCAAACGATGAAATTGGTTATTTCTTCATGTATAATGATCAACTCGATACTCCCTAGCCCCCAACAGCCTTTTTTTTCATAACACTTTAACCAGAGTGACGGGAGAGCGGCATTTCAGAAAACGTGCTTATCTCGGCGAGAAAAAGCGATTTCGGCAATAAAATTTAAAACGCGTGTAAAACATAAACCAAACGATGAAATTGGTTATTTCTTCATGTATAATGATCAACTCGATACTCCCTAGCCCCCAACAGCCTTTTTTTTCATAACACTTTAACCAGAGTGACGGGAGAGCGGCATTTCAGAAAACGTGCTTATCTCGGCGAGAAAAAGCGATTTCGGCAATAAAATTTAAAACGCGTGTAAAACATAAACCAAACGATGAAATTGGTTATTTCTTCATGTATAATGATCAACTCGATACTCCCTAGCCCCCAACAGCCTTTTTTTTCATAACACTTTAACCAGAGTGACGGGAGAGCGGCATTTCAGAAAACGTGCTTATCTCGGCGAGAAAAAGCGATTTCGGCAATAAAATTTAAAACGCGTGTAAAACATAAACCAAACGATGAAATTGGTTATTTCTTCATGTATAATGATCAACTCGATACTCCCTAGCCCCCAACAGCCTTTTTTTTCATAACACTTTAACCAGAGTGACGGGAGAGCGGCATTTCAGAAAACGTGCTTATCTCGGCGAGAAAAAGCGATTTCGGCAATAAAATTTAAAACGCGTGTAAAACATAAACCAAACGATGAAATTGGTTATTTCTTCATGTATAATGATCAACTCGATACTCCCTAGCCCCCAACAGCCTTTTTTTTCATAACACTTTAACCAGAGTGACGGGAGAGCGGCATTTCAGAAAACGTGCTTATCTCGGCGAGAAAAAGCGATTTCGGCAATAAAATTTAAAACGCGTGTAAAACATAAACCAAACGATGAAATTGGTTATTTCTTCATGTATAATGATCAACTCGATACTCCCTAGCCCCCAACAGCCTTTTTTTTCATAACACTTTAACCAGAGTGACGGGAGAGCGGCATTTCAGAAAACGTGCTTATCTCGGCGAGAAAAAGCGATTTCGGCAATAAAATTTAAAACGCGTGTAAAACATAAACCAAACGATGAAATTGGTTATTTCTTCATGTATAATGATCAACTCGATACTCCCTAGCCCCCAACAGCCTTTTTTTTCATAACACTTTAACCAGAGTGACGGGAGAGCGGCATTTCAGAAAACGTGCTTATCTCGGCGAGAAAAAGCGATTTCGGCAATAAAATTTAAAACGCGTGTAAAACATAAACCAAACGATGAAATTGGTTATTTCTTCATGTATAATGATCAACTCGATACTCCCTAGCCCCCAACAGCCTTTTTTTTCATAACACTTTAACCAGAGTGACGGGAGAGCGGCATTTCAGAAAACGTGCTTATCTCGGCGAGAAAAAGCGATTTCGGCAATAAAATTTAAAACGCGTGTAAAACATAAACCAAACGATGAAATTGGTTATTTCTTCATGTATAATGATCAACTCGATACTCCCTAGCCCCCAACAGCCTTTTTTTTCATAACACTTTAACCAGAGTGACGGGAGAGCGGCATTTCAGAAAACGTGCTTATCTCGGCGAGAAAAAGCGATTTCGGCAATAAAATTTAAAACGCGTGTAAAACATAAACCAAACGATGAAATTGGTTATTTCTTCATGTATAATGATCAACTCGATACTCCCTAGCCCCCAACAGCCTTTTTTTTCATAACACTTTAACCAGAGTGACGGGAGAGCGGCATTTCAGAAAACGTGCTTATCTCGGCGAGAAAAAGCGATTTCGGCAATAAAATTTAAAACGCGTGTAAAACATAAACCAAACGATGAAATTGGTTATTTCTTCATGTATAATGATCAACTCGATACTCCCTAGCCCCCAACAGCCTTTTTTTTCATAACACTTTAACCAGAGTGACGGGAGAGCGGCATTTCAGAAAACGTGCTTATCTCGGCGAGAAAAAGCGATTTCGGCAATAAAATTTAAAACGCGTGTAAAACATAAACCAAACGATGAAATTGGTTATTTCTTCATGTATAATGATCAACTCGATACTCCCTAGCCCCCAACAGCCTTTTTTTTCATAACACTTTAACCAGAGTGACGGGAGAGCGGCATTTCAGAAAACGTGCTTATCTCGGCGAGAAAAAGCGATTTCGGCAATAAAATTTAAAACGCGTGTAAAACATAAACCAAACGATGAAATTGGTTATTTCTTCATGTATAATGATCAACTCGATACTCCCTAGCCCCCAACAGCCTTTTTTTTCATAACACTTTAACCAGAGTGACGGGAGAGCGGCATTTCAGAAAACGTGCTTATCTCGGCGAGAAAAAGCGATTTCGGCAATAAAATTTAAAACGCGTGTAAAACATAAACCAAACGATGAAATTGGTTATTTCTTCATGTATAATGATCAACTCGATACTCCCTAGCCCCCAACAGCCTTTTTTTTCATAACACTTTAACCAGAGTGACGGGAGAGCGGCATTTCAGAAAACGTGCTTATCTCGGCGAGAAAAAGCGATTTCGGCAATAAAATTTAAAACGCGTGTAAAACATAAACCAAACGATGAAATTGGTTATTTCTTCATGTATAATGATCAACTCGATACTCCCTAGCCCCCAACAGCCTTTTTTTTCATAACACTTTAACCAGAGTGACGGGAGAGCGGCATTTCAGAAAACGTGCTTATCTCGGCGAGAAAAAGCGATTTCGGCAATAAAATTTAAAACGCGTGTAAAACATAAACCAAACGATGAAATTGGTTATTTCTTCATGTATAATGATCAACTCGATACTCCCTAGCCCCCAACAGCCTTTTTTTTCATAACACTTTAACCAGAGTGACGGGAGAGCGGCATTTCAGAAAACGTGCTCTCGGCGAGAAAAAGCGATTTCGGCAATAAAATTTAAAACGCGTGTAAAACATAAACCAAACGATGAAATTGGTTATTTCTTCATGTATAATGATCAACTCGATACTCCCTAGCCCCCAACAGCCTTTTTTTTCATAACACTTTAACCAGAGTGACGGGAGAGCGGCATTTCAGAAAACGTGCTTATCTCGGCGAGAAAAAGCGATTTCGGCAATAAAATTTAAAACGCGTGTAAAACATAAACCAAACGATGAAATTGGTTATTTCTTCATGTATAATGATCAACTCGATACTCCCTAGCCCCCAACAGCCTTTTTTTTCATAACACTTTAACCAGAGTGACGGGAGAGCGGCATTTCAGAAAACGTGCTTATCTCGGCGAGAAAAAGCGATTTCGGCAATAAAATTTAAAACGCGTGTAAAACATAAACCAAACGACGAAATTGGTTATTTCTTCATGTATAATGATCAACTCGATACTCCCTAGCCCCCAACAGCCTTTTTTTTCATAACACTTTAACCAGAGTGACGGGAGAGCGGCATTTCAGAAAACGTGCTTATCTCGGCGAGAAAAAGCGATTTCGGCAATAAAATTTAAAACGCGTGTAAAACATAAACCAAACGACTGAAATTGGTTATTTCTTCATGTATAATGATCAACTCGATACTCCCTAGCCCCCAACAGCCTTTTTTTTCATAACACTTTAACCAGAGTGACGGGAGAGCGGCATTTCAGAAAACGTGCTTATCTCGGCGAGAAAAAGCGATTTCGGCAATAAAATTTAAAACGCGTGTAAAACATAAACCAAACGATGAAATTGGTTATTTCTTCATGTATAATGATCAACTCGATACTCCCTAGCCCCCAACAGCCTTTTTTTTCATAACACTTTAACCAGAGTGACGGGAGAGCGGCATTTCAGAAAACGTGCTTATCTCGGCGAGAAAAAGCGATTTCGGCAATAAAATTTAAAACGCGTGTAAAACATAAACCAAACGATGAAATTGGTTATTTCTTCATGTATAATGATCAACTCGATACTCCCTAGCCCCCAACAGCCTTTTTTTTCATAACACTTTAACCAGAGTGACGGGAGAGCGGCATTTCAGAAAACGTGCTTATCTCGGCGAGAAAAAGCGATTTCGGCAATAAAATTTAAAACGCGTGTAAAACATAAACCAAACGATGAAATTGGTTATTTCTTCATGTATAATGATCAACTCGATACTCCCTAGCCCCCAACAGCCTTTTTTTTCATAACACTTTAACCAGAGTGACGGGAGAGCGGCATTTCAGAAAACGTGCTTATCTCGGCGAGAAAAAGCGATTTCGGCAATAAAATTTAAAACGCGTGTAAAACATAAACCAAACGATGAAATTGGTTATTTCTTCATGTATAATGATCAACTCGATACTCCCTAGCCCCCAACAGCCTTTTTTTTCATAACACTTTAACCAGAGTGACGGGAGAGCGGCATTTCAGAAAACGTGCTTATCTCGGCGAGAAAAAGCGATTTCGGCAATAAAATTTAAAACGCGTGTAAAACATAAACCAAACGATGAAATTGGTTATTTCTTCATGTATAATGATCAACTCGATACTCCCTAGCCCCCAACAGCCTTTTTTTTCATAACACTTTAACCAGAGTGACGGGAGAGCGGCATTTCAGAAAACGTGCTTATCTCGGCGAGAAAAAGCGATTTCGGCAATAAAATTTAAAACGCGTGTAAAACATAAACCAAACGATGAAATTGGTTATTTCTTCATGTATAATGATCAACTCGATACTCCCTAGCCCCCAACAGCCTTTTTTTTCATAACACTTTAACCAGAGTGACGGGAGAGCGGCATTTCAGAAAACGTGCTTATCTCGGCGAGAAAAAGCGATTTCGGCAATAAAATTTAAAACGCGTGTAAAACATAAACCAAACGATGAAATTGGTTATTTCTTCATGTATAATGATCAACTCGATACTCCCTAGCCCCCAACAGCCTTTTTTTTCATAACACTTTAACCAGAGTGACGGGAGAGCGGCATTTCAGAAAACGTGCTTATCTCGGCGAGAAAAAGCGATTTCGGCAATAAAATTTAAAACGCGTGTAAAACATAAACCAAACGATGAAATTGGTTATTTCTTCATGTATAATGATCAACTCGATACTCCCTAGCCCCCAACAGCCTTTTTTTTCATAACACTTTAACCAGAGTGACGGGAGAGCGGCATTTCAGAAAACGTGCTTATCTCGGCGAGAAAAAGCGATTTCGGCAATAAAATTTAAAACGCGTGTAAAACATAAACCAAACGATGAAATTGGTTATTTCTTCATGTATAATGATCAACTCGATACTCCCTAGCCCCCAACAGCCTTTTTTTTCATAACACTTTAACCAGAGTGACGGGAGAGCGGCATTTCAGAAAACGTGCTTATCTCGGCGAGAAAAAGCGATTTCGGCAATAAAATTTAAAACGCGTGTAAAACATAAACCAAACGATGAAATTGGTTATTTCTTCATGTATAATGATCAACTCGATACTCCCTAGCCCCCAACAGCCTTTTTTTTCATAACACTTTAACCAGAGTGACGGGAGAGCGGCATTTCAGAAAACGTGCTTATCTCGGCGAGAAAAAGCGATTTCGGCAATAAAATTTAAAACGCGTGTAAAACATAAACCAAACGATGAAATTGGTTATTTCTTCATGTATAATGATCAACTCGATACTCCCTAGCCCCCAACAGCCTTTTTTTTCATAACACTTTAACCAGAGTGACGGGAGAGCGGCATTTCAGAAAACGTGCTTATCTCGGCGAGAAAAAGCGATTTCGGCAATAAAATTTAAAACGCGTGTAAAACATAAACCAAACGATGAAATTGGTTATTTCTTCATGTATAATGATCAACTCGATACTCCCTAGCCCCCAACAGCCTTTTTTTTCATAACACTTTAACCAGAGTGACGGGAGAGCGGCATTTCAGAAAACGTGCTTATCTCGGCGAGAAAAAGCGATTTCGGCAATAAAATTTAAAACGCGTGTAAAACATAAACCAAACGATGAAATTGGTTATTTCTTCATGTATAATGATCAACTCGATACTCCCTAGCCCCCAACAGCCTTTTTTTTCATAACACTTTAACCAGAGTGACGGGAGAGCGGCATTTCAGAAAACGTGCTTATCTCGGCGAGAAAAAGCGATTTCGGCAATAAAATTTAAAACGCGTGTAAAACATAAACCAAACGATGAAATTGGTTATTTCTTCATGTATAATGATCAACTCGATACTCCCTAGCCCCCAACAGCCTTTTTTTTCATAACACTTTAACCAGAGTGACGGGAGAGCGGCATTTCAGAAAACGTGCTTATCTCGGCGAGAAAAAGCGATTTCGGCAATAAAATTTAAAACGCGTGTAAAACATAAACCAAACGATGAAATTGGTTATTTCTTCATGTATAATGATCAACTCGATACTCCCTAGCCCCCAACAGCCTTTTTTTTCATAACACTTTAACCAGAGTGACGGGAGAGCGGCATTTCAGAAAACGTGCTTATCTCGGCGAGAAAAAGCGATTTCGGCAATAAAATTTAAAACGCGTGTAAAACATAAACCAAACGATGAAATTGGTTATTTCTTCATGTATAATGATCAACTCGATACTCCCTAGCCCCCAACAGCCTTTTTTTTCATAACACTTTAACCAGAGTGACGGGAGAGCGGCATTTCAGAAAACGTGCTTATCTCGGCGAGAAAAAGCGATTTCGGCAATAAAATTTAAAACGCGTGTAAAACATAAACCAAACGATGAAATTGGTTATTTCTTCATGTATAATGATCAACTCGATACTCCCTAGCCCCCAACAGCCTTTTTTTTCATAACACTTTAACCAGAGTGACGGGAGAGCGGCATTTCAGAAAACGTGCTTATCTCGGCGAGAAAAAGCGATTTCGGCAATAAAATTTAAAACGCGTGTAAAACATAAACCAAACGATGAAATTGGTTATTTCTTCATGTATAATGATCAACTCGATACTCCCTAGCCCCCAACAGCCTTTTTTTTCATAACACTTTAACCAGAGTGACGGGAGAGCGGCATTTCAGAAAACGTGCTTATCTCGGCGAGAAAAAGCGATTTCGGCAATAAAATTTAAAACGCGTGTAAAACATAAACCAAACGATGAAATTGGTTATTTCTTCATGTATAATGATCAACTCGATACTCCCTAGCCCCCAACAGCCTTTTTTTTCATAACACTTTAACCAGAGTGACGGGAGAGCGGCATTTCAGAAAACGTGCTTATCTCGGCGAGAAAAAGCGATTTCGGCAATAAAATTTAAAACGCGTGTAAAACATAAACCAAACGATGAAATTGGTTATTTCTTCATGTATAATGATCAACTCGATACTCCCTAGCCCCCAACAGCCTTTTTTTTCATAACACTTTAACCAGAGTGACGGGAGAGCGGCATTTCAGAAAACGTGCTTATCTCGGCGAGAAAAAGCGATTTCGGCAATAAAATTTAAAACGCGTGTAAAACATAAACCAAACGAAGAAATTGGTTATTTCTTCATGTATAATGATCAACTCGATACTCCCTAGCCCCCAACAGCCTTTTTTTTCATAACACTTTAACCAGAGTGACGGGAGAGCGGCATTTCAGAAAACGTGCTTATCTCGGCGAGAAAAAGCGATTTCGGCAATAAAATTTAAAACGCGTGTAAAACATAAACCAAACGATGAAATTGGTTATTTCTTCATGTATAATGATCAACTCGATACTCCCTAGCCCCCAACAGCCTTTTTTTTCATAACACTTTAACCAGAGTGACGGGAGAGCGGCATTTCAGAAAACGTGCTTATCTCGGCGAGAAAAAGCGATTTCGGCAATAAAATTTAAAACGCGTGTAAAACATAAACCAAACGATGAAATTGGTTATTTCTTCATGTATAATGATCAACTCGATACTCCCTAGCCCCCAACAGCCTTTTCTTTCATAACACTTTAACCAGAGTGACGGGAGAGCGGCATTTCAGAAAACGTGCTTATCTCGGCGAGAAAAAGCGATTTCGGCAATAAAATTTAAAACGCGTGTAAAACATAAACCAAACGATGAAATTGGTTATTTCTTCATGTATAATGATCAACTCGATACTCCCTAGCCCCCAACAGCCTTTTTTTTCATAACACTTTAACCAGAGTGACGGGAGAGCGGCATTTCAGAAAACGTGCTTATCTCGGCGAGAAAAAGCGATTTCGGCAATAAAATTTAAAACGCGTGTAAAACATAAACCAAACGATGAAATTGGTTATTTCTTCATGTATAATGATCAACTCGATACTCCCTAGCCCCCAACAGCCTTTTTTTTCATAACACTTTAACCAGAGTGACGGGAGAGCGGCATTTCAGAAAACGTGCTTATCTCGGCGAGAAAAAGCGATTTCGGCAATAAAATTTAAAACGCGTGTAAAACATAAACCAAACGATGAAATTGGTTATTTCTTCATGTATAATGATCAACTCGATACTCCCTAGCCCCCAAAAGCCTTTTTTTTCATAACACTTTAACCAGAGTGACGGGAGAGCGGCATTTCAGAAAACGTGCTCATCTCGGCGAGAAAAAGCGATTTCGGCAATAAAATTTAAAACGCGTGTAAAACATAAACCAAACGATGAAATTGGTTATTTCTTCATGTATAATGATCAACTCGATACTCCCTAGCCCCCAACAGCCTTTTTTTTCATAACACTTTAACCAGAGTGACGGGAGAGCGGCATTTCAGAAAACGTGCTTATCTCGGCGAGAAAAAGCGATTTCGGCAATAAAATTTAAAACGCGTGTAAAACATAAACCAAACGATGAAATTGGTTATTTCTTCATGTATAATGATCAACTCGATACTCCCTAGCCCCCAACAGCCTTTTTTTTCATAACACTTTAACCAGAGTGACGGGAGAGCGGCATTTCAGAAAACGTGCTTATCTCGGCGAGAAAAAGCGATTTCGGCAATAAAATTTAAAACGCGTGTAAAACATAAACCAAACGATGAAATTGGTTATTTCTTCATGTATAATGATCAACTCGATACTCCCTAGCCCCCAACAGCCTTTTTTTTCATAACACTTTAACCAGAGTGACGGGAGAGCGGCATTTCAGAAAACGTGCTTATCTCGGCGAGAAAAAGCGATTTCGGCAATAAAATTTAAAACGCGTGTAAAACATAAACCAAACGATGAAATTGGTTATTTCTTCATGTATAATGATCAACTCGATACTCCCTAGCCCCCAACAGCCTTTTTTTTCATAACACTTTAACCAGAGTGACGGGAGAGCGGCATTTCAGAAAACGTGCTTATCTCGGCGAGAAAAAGCGATTTCGGCAATAAAATTTAAAACGCGTGTAAAACATAAACCAAACGATGAAATTGATTATTTCTTCATGTATAATGATCAACTCGATACTCCCTAGCCCCCAACAGCCTTTTTTTTCATAACACTTTAACCAGAGTGACGGGAGAGCGGCATTTCAGAAAACGTGCTTATCTCGGCGAGAAAAAGCGATTTCGGCAATAAAATTTAAAACGCGTGTAAAACATAAACCAAACGATGAAATTGGTTATTTCTTCATGTATAATGATCAACTCGATACTCCCTAGCCCCCAACAGCCTTTTTTTTCATAACACTTTAACCAGAGTGACGGGAGAGCGGCATTTCAGAAAACGTGCTTATCTCGGCGAGAAAAAGCGATTTCGGCAATAAAATTTAAAACGCGTGTAAAACATAAACCAAACGATGAAATTGGTTATTTCTTCATGTATAATGATCAACTCGAGTCGAGCTCCAGGGAGAGAGGCTGATTTTTCGCTTTTTGAGGCCGACCGACGAACCGGCGCGGGGCGGACTCAAAAGCCCGCAGAGCCGTAGGCACTTAGAAAAGTTTCGCCTTTGGCTGTGAGCTCCAGGGGGAGAGGCTGGTTTTGCGTTATTTTAGGCCGGCTGGAGAACCGGCGCGGGTCGGACGCACAATCCCCGCAGAGCCGTGGGCACTTAGAAAATTTTTGCCAAGTTGGCTCTGAGCGCCTGGTACCTAATATGGAAGTATAGAGGCCGACTTTCGGGCAAGATCACGCCGCGTTAGGCTTCCAGGACCCCGGCTAAGCAATTTTACCGGGCCGCCCGGTTCTTTTTTTGAACCAGCCCGGTTCTTTTTACACTTCCAGCTGGAGCTCAGCAGCGGCTTTTTGCGCAAGATCACGCCGGGTTAGGCTTCCAGGACCTCGGCTAAGCAATTCTACCGGGCCGCCCGGTTCTTTTTTTGAACCAGCCCGGTTCTTTTTACACTTCCAGCTGGAGCTCACGAGCGGCTTTTTGGACAAGATCACGCCGTGTTAGGCTTCCAGAGCCCCGGCTAAGCAATTTTACCGGCCCGCCCGGTTCTTTTTTTTAACCAGCCCGGTTCTTTTTACACTTCCAGCTGGAGCTCAGCAGCGGGTTTTTGGACAAGATCACGCCGTGTTAGGCTTCCAGAGCCCCGGCTAAGCAATTTTACAGGGTCGCCCGGTTCTTTTTTTTAACCAGCCCGGTTTTTTTTACACTTCCAGCTGGAGCTCAGCAGCGGCTTTTTGCACAGTATCACGCCGGGTTAGGCTTCCAGAGCCCCGGCTAAGCAATTTTACCGGGCCGCCCGGTTCTTTTTTTTAACCAGCCCGGTTCTTTTTACACTTCCAGCTGGAGCTCAGCAGCGGCTTTTTGGACAAGATCACGCCGTGTTAGGCTTCCAGAGCCCCGGCTAAGCAATTTTACCGGGTCGCCCGGTTCTTTTTTTTAACCAGCCCGGTTCTTTTTACACTTCCAGCTGGAGCTCAGCAGCGGCTTTTTGGACAAGATCACGCCGTGTTAGGCTTCCAGAGCCCCGGCTAAGAAATTTTACCGGGTCGCCCGGTTCTTTTTTTAACCAGCCCGGTTCTTTTTACACTTCCAGCTGGAGCTGAGCATCGTGTAAAACATAAACCAAACGATGAAATTGGTTATTTCTTCATGTATAATGATCAACTCGATACTCCCTAGCCCCCAACAGCCTTTTTTTTCATAACACTTTAACCAGAGTGACGGGAGAGCGGCATTTCAGAAAACGTGCTTATCTCGGCGAGAAAAAGCGATTTCGGCAATAAAATTTAAAACGCGTGTAAAACATAAATCAAACGATGAAATTGGTTATTTCTTCATGTATAATGATCAACTCGATACTCCCTAGCCCCCAACATCCTTTTTTTTCATAACACTTTAACCAGAGTGACGGGAGAGCGGCATTTCAGAAAACGTGCTTATCTCGGCGAGAAAAAGCGATTTCGGCAATAAAATTTAAAACGCGTGTAAAACATAAACCAAACGATGAAATTGGTTATTTCTTCATGTATAATGATCAACTCGATACTCCCTAGCCCCCAACAGCCTTTTTTTTCATAACACTTTAACCAGAGTGACGGGAGAGCGGCATTTCAGAAAACGTGCTTATCTCGGCGAGAAAAAGCGATTTCGGCAATAAAATTTAAAACGCGTATAAAACATAAACCAAACGATGAAATTGGTTATTTCTTCATGTATAATGATCAACTCGATACTCCCTAGCCCCCAACAGCCTTTTTTTTCATAACACTTTAACCAGAGTGACGGGAGAGCGGCATTTCAGAAAACGTGCTTATCTCGGCGAGAAAAAGCGATTTCGGCAATAAAATTTAAAACGCGTGTAAAACATAAACCAAACGATGAAATTGGTTATTTCTTCATGTATAATGATCAACTCGATACTCCCTAGCCCCCAACAGCCTTTTTTTTCATAACACTTTAACCAGAGTGACGGGAGAGCGGCATTTCAGAAAACGTGCTTATCTCGGCGAGAAAAAGCGATTTCGGCAATAAAATTTAAAACGCGTGTAAAACATAAACCAAACGATGAAATTGGTTATTTCTTCATGTATAATGATCAACTCGATACTCCCTAGCCCCCAACAGCCTTTTTTTTCATAACACTTTAACCAGAGTGACGGGAGAGCGGCATTTCAGAAAACGTGCTTATCTCGGCGAGAAAAAGCGATTTCGGCAATAAAATTTAAAACGCGTGTAAAACATAAACCAAACGATGAAATTGGTTATTTCTTCATGTATAATGATCAACTCGATACTCCCTAGCCCCCAACAGCCTTTTTTTTCATAACACTTTAACCAGAGTGACGGGAGAGCGGCATTTCAGAAAACGTGCTTATCTCGGCGAGAAAAAGCGATTTCGGCAATAAAATTTAAAACGCGTGTAAAACATAAACCAAACGATGAAATTGGTTATTTCTTCATGTATAATGATCAACTCGATACTCCCTAGCCCCCAACAGCCTTTTTTTTCATAACACTTTAACCAGAGTGACGGGAGAGCGGCATTTCAGAAAACGTGCTTATCTCGGCGAGAAAAAGCGATTTCGGCAATAAAATTTAAAACGCGTGTAAAACATAAACCAAACGATGAAATTGGTTATTTCTTCATGTATAATGATCAACTCGATACTCCCTAGCCCCCAACAGCCTTTTTTTTCATAACACTTTAACCAGAGTGACGGGAGAGCGGCATTTCAGAAAACGTGCTTATCTCGGCGAGAAAAAGCGATTTCGGCAATAAAATTTAAAACGCGTGTAAAACATAAACCAAACGATGAAATTGGTTATTTCTTCATGTATAATGATCAACTCGATACTCCCTAGCCCCCAACAGCCTTTTTTTTCATAACACTTTAACCAGAGTGACGGGAGAGCGGCATTTCAGAAAACGTGCTTATCTCGGCGAGAAAAAGCGATTTCGGCAATAAAATTTAAAACGCGTGTAAAACATAAACCAAACGATGAAATTGGTTATTTCTTCATGTATAATGATCAACTCGATACTCCCTAGCCCCCAACAGCCTTTTTTTTCATAACACTTTAACCAGAGTGACGGGAGAGCGGCATTTCAGAAAACGTGCTTATCTCGGCGAGAAAAAGCGATTTCGGCAATAAAATTTAAAACGCGTGTAAAACATAAACCAAACGATGAAATTGGTTATTTCTTCATGTATAATGATCAACTCGATACTCCCTAGCCCCCAACAGCCTTTTTTTTCATAACACTTTAACCAGAGTGACGGGAGAGCGGCATTTCAGAAAACGTGCTTATCTCGGCGAGAAAAAGCGATTTCGGCAATAAAATTTAAAACGCGTGTAAAACATAAACCAAACGATGAAATTGGTTATTTCTTCATGTATAATGATCAACTCGATACTCCCTAGCCCCCAACAGCCTTTTTTTTCATAACACTTTAACCAGAGTGACGGGAGAGCGGCATTTCAGAAAACGTGCTTATCTCGGCGAGAAAAAGCGATTTCGGCAATAAAATTTAAAACGCGTGTAAAACATAAACCAAACGATGAAATTGGTTATTTCTTCATGTATAATGATCAACTCGATACTCCCTAGCCCCCAACAGCCTTTTTTTTCATAACACTTTAACCAGAGTGACGGGAGAGCGGCATTTCAGAAAACGTGCTTATCTCGGCGAGAAAAAGCGATTTCGGCAATAAAATTTAAAACGCGTGTAAAACATAAACCAAACGATGAAATTGGTTATTTCTTCATGTATAATGATCAACTCGATACTCCCTAGCCCCCAACAGCCTTTTTTTTCATAACACTTTAACCAGAGTGACGGGAGAGCGGCATTTCAGAAAACGTGCTTATCTCGGCGAGAAAAAGCGATTTCGGCAATAAAATTTAAAACGCGTGTAAAACATAAACCAAACGATGAAATTGGTTATTTCTTCATGTATAATGATCAACTCGATACTCCCTAGCCCCCAACAGCCTTTTTTTTCATAACACTTTAACCAGAGTGACGGGAGAGCGGCATTTCAGAAAACGTGCTTATCTCGGCGAGAAAAAGCGATTTCGGCAATAAAATTTAAAACGCGTGTAAAACATAAACCAAACGATGAAATTGGTTATTTCTTCATGTATAATGATCAACTCGATACTCCCTAGCCCCCAACAGCCTTTTTTTTCATAACACTTTAACCAGAGTGACGGGAGAGCGGCATTTCAGAAAACGTGCTTATCTCGGCGAGAAAAAGCGATTTCGGCAATAAAATTTAAAACGCGTGTAAAACATAAACCAAACGATGAAATTGGTTATTTCTTCATGTATAATGATCAACTCGATACTCCCTAGCCCCCAACAGCCTTTTTTTTCATAACACTTTAACCAGAGTGACGGGAGAGCGGCATTTCAGAAAACGTGCTTATCTCGGCGAGAAAAAGCGATTTCGGCAATAAAATTTAAAACGCGTGTAAAACATAAACCAAACGATGAAATTGGTTATTTCTTCATGTATAATGATCAACTCGATACTCCCTAGCCCCCAACAGCCTTTTTTTTCATAACACTTTAACCAGAGTGACGGGAGAGCGGCATTTCAGAAAACGTGCTTATCTCGGCGAGAAAAAGCGATTTCGGCAATAAAATTTAAAACGCGTGTAAAACATAAACCAAACGATGAAATTGGTTATTTCTTCATGTATAATGATCAACTCGATACTCCCTAGCCCCCAACAGCCTTTTTTTTCATAACACTTTAACCAGAGTGACGGGAGAGCGGCATTTCAGAAAACGTGCTTATCTCGGCGAGAAAAAGCGATTTCGGCAATAAAATTTAAAACGCGTGTAAAACATAAACCAAACGATGAAATTGGTTATTTCTTCATGTATAATGATCAACTCGATACTCCCTAGCCCCCAACAGCCTTTTTTTTCATAACACTTTAACCAGAGTGACGGGAGAGCGGCATTTCAGAAAACGTGCTTATCTCGGCGAGAAAAAGCGATTTCGGCAATAAAATTTAAAACGCGTGTAAAACATAAACCAAACGATGAAATTGGTTATTTCTTCATGTATAATGATCAACTCGATACTCCCTAGCCCCCAACAGCCTTTTTTTTCATAACACTTTAACCAGAGTGACGGGAGAGCGGCATTTCAGAAAACGTGCTTATCTCGGCGAGAAAAAGCGATTTCGGCAATAAAATTTAAAACGCGTGTAAAACATAAACCAAACGATGAAATTGGTTATTTCTTCATGTATAATGATCAACTCGATACTCCCTAGCCCCCAACAGCCTTTTTTTTCATAACACTTTAACCAGAGTGACGGGAGAGCGGCATTTCAGAAAACGTGCTTATCTCGGCGAGAAAAAGCGATTTCGGCAATAAAATTTAAAACGCGTGTAAAACATAAACCAAACGATGAAATTGGTTATTTCTTCATGTATAATGATCAACTCGATACTCCCTAGCCCCCAACAGCCTTTTTTTTCATAACACTTTAACCAGAGTGACGGGAGAGCGGCATTTCAGAAAACGTGCTTATCTCGGCGAGAAAAAGCGATTTCGGCAATAAAATTTAAAACGCGTGTAAAACATAAACCAAACGATGAAATTGGTTATTTCTTCATGTATAATGATCAACTCGATACTCCCTAGCCCCCAACAGCCTTTTTTTTCATAACACTTTAACCAGAGTGACGGGAGAGCGGCATTTCAGAAAACGTGCTTATCTCGGCGAGAAAAAGCGATTTCGGCAATAAAATTTAAAACGCGTGTAAAACATAAACCAAACGATGAAATTGGTTATTTCTTCATGTATAATGATCAACTCGATACTCCCTAGCCCCCAACAGCCTTTTTTTTCATAACACTTTAACCAGAGTGACGGGAGAGCGGCATTTCAGAAAACGTGCTTATCTCGGCGAGAAAAAGCGATTTCGGCAATAAAATTTAAAACGCGTGTAAAACATAAACCAAACGATGAAATTGGTTATTTCTTCATGTATAATGATCAACTCGATACTCCCTAGCCCCCAACAGCCTTTTTTTTCATAACACTTTAACCAGAGTGACGGGAGAGCGGCATTTCAGAAAACGTGCTTATCTCGGCGAGAAAAAGCGATTTCGGCAATAAAATTTAAAACGCGTGTAAAACATAAACCAAACGATGAAATTGGTTATTTCTTCATGTATAATGATCAACTCGATACTCCCTAGCCCCCAACAGCCTTTTTTTTCATAACACTTTAACCAGAGTGACGGGAGAGCGGCATTTCAGAAAACGTGCTTATCTCGGCGAGAAAAAGCGATTTCGGCAATAAAATTTAAAACGCGTGTAAAACATAAACCAAACGATGAAATTGGTTATTTCTTCATGTATAATGATCAACTCGATACTCCCTAGCCCCCAACAGCCTTTTTTTTCATAACACTTTAACCAGAGTGACGGGAGAGCGGCATTTCAGAAAACGTGCTTATCTCGGCGAGAAAAAGCGATTTCGGCAATAAAATTTAAAACGCGTGTAAAACATAAACCAAACGATGAAATTGGTTATTTCTTCATGTATAATGATCAACTCGATACTCCCTAGCCCCCAACAGCCTTTTTTTTCATAACACTTTAACCAGAGTGACGGGAGAGCGGCATTTCAGAAAACGTGCTTATCTCGGCGAGAAAAAGCGATTTCGGCAATAAAATTTAAAACGCGTGTAAAACATAAACCAAACGATGAAATTGGTTATTTCTTCATGTATAATGATCAACTCGATACTCCCTAGCCCCCAACAGCCTTTTTTTTCATAACACTTTAACCAGAGTGACGGGAGAGCGGCATTTCAGAAAACGTGCTTATCTCGGCGAGAAAAAGCGATTTCGGCAATAAAATTTAAAACGCGTGTAAAACATAAACCAAACGATGAAATTGGTTATTTCTTCATGTATAATGATCAACTCGATACTCCCTAGCCCCCAACAGCCTTTTTTTTCATAACACTTTAACCAGAGTGACGGGAGAGCGGCATTTCAGAAAACGTGCTTATCTCGGCGAGAAAAAGCGATTTCGGCAATAAAATTTAAAACGCGTGTAAAACATAAACCAAACGATGAAATTGGTTATTTCTTCATGTATAATGATCAACTCGATACTCCCTAGCCCCCAACAGCCTTTTTTTTCATAACACTTTAACCAGAGTGACGGGAGAGCGGCATTTCAGAAAACGTGCTTATCTCGGCGAGAAAAAGCGATTTCGGCAATAAAATTTAAAACGCGTGTAAAACATAAACCAAACGATGAAATTGGTTATTTCTTCATGTATAATGATCAACTCGATACTCCCTAGCCCCCAACAGCCTTTTTTTTCATAACACTTTAACCAGAGTGACGGGAGAGCGGCATTTCAGAAAACGTGCTTATCTCGGCGAGAAAAAGCGATTTCGGCAATAAAATTTAAAACGCGTGTAAAACATAAACCAAACGATGAAATTGGTTATTTCTTCATGTATAATGATCAACTCGATACTCCCTAGCCCCCAACAGCCTTTTTTTTCATAACACTTTAACCAGAGTGACGGGAGAGCGGCATTTCAGAAAACGTGCTTATCTCGGCGAGAAAAAGCGATTTCGGCAATAAAATTTAAAACGCGTGTAAAACATAAACCAAACGATGAAATTGGTTATTTCTTCATGTATAATGATCAACTCGATACTCCCTAGCCCCCAACAGCCTTTTTTTTCATAACACTTTAACCAGAGTGACGGGAGAGCGGCATTTCAGAAAACGTGCTTATCTCGGCGAGAAAAAGCGATTTCGGCAATAAAATTTAAAACGCGTGTAAAACATAAACCAAACGATGAAATTGGTTATTTCTTCATGTATAATGATCAACTCGATACTCCCTAGCCCCCAACAGCCTTTTTTTTCATAACACTTTAACCAGAGTGACGGGAGAGCGGCATTTCAGAAAACGTGCTTATCTCGGCGAGAAAAAGCGATTTCGGCAATAAAATTTAAAACGCGTGTAAAACATAAACCAAACGATGAAATTGGTTATTTCTTCATGTATAATGATCAACTCGATACTCCCTAGCCCCCAACAGCCTTTTTTTTCATAACACTTTAACCAGAGTGACGGGAGAGCGGCATTTCAGAAAACGTGCTTATCTCGGCGAGAAAAAGCGATTTCGGCAATAAAATTTAAAACGCGTGTAAAACATAAACCAAACGATGAAATTGGTTATTTCTTCATGTATAATGATCAACTCGATACTCCCTAGCCCCCAACAGCCTTTTTTTTCATAACACTTTAACCAGAGTGACGGGAGAGCGGCATTTCAGAAAACGTGCTTATCTCGGCGAGAAAAAGCGATTTCGGCAATAAAATTTAAAACGCGTGTAAAACATAAACCAAACGATGAAATTGGTTATTTCTTCATGTATAATGATCAACTCGATACTCCCTAGCCCCCAACAGCCTTTTTTTTCATAACACTTTAACCAGAGTGACGGGAGAGCGGCATTTCAGAAAACGTGCTTATCTCGGCGAGAAAAAGCGATTTCGGCAATAAAATTTAAAACGCGTGTAAAACATAAACCAAACGATGAAATTGGTTATTTCTTCATGTATAATGATCAACTCGATACTCCCTAGCCCCCAACAGCCTTTTTTTTCATAACACTTTAACCAGAGTGACGGGAGAGCGGCATTTCAGAAAACGTGCTTATCTCGGCGAGAAAAAGCGATTTCGGCAATAAAATTTAAAACGCGTGTAAAACATAAACCAAACGATGAAATTGGTTATTTCTTCATGTATAATGATCAACTCGATACTCCCTAGCCCCCAACAGCCTTTTTTTTCATAACACTTTAACCAGAGTGACGGGAGAGCGGCATTTCAGAAAACGTGCTTATCTCGGCGAGAAAAAGCGATTTCGGCAATAAAATTTAAAACGCGTGTAAAACATAAACCAAACGATGAAATTGGTTATTTCTTCATGTATAATGATCAACTCGATACTCCCTAGCCCCCAACAGCCTTTTTTTTCATAACACTTTAACCAGAGTGACGGGAGAGCGGCATTTCAGAAAACGTGCTTATCTCGGCGAGAAAAAGCGATTTCGGCAATAAAATTTAAAACGCGTGTAAAACATAAACCAAACGATGAAATTGGTTATTTCTTCATGTATAATGATCAACTCGATACTCCCTAGCCCCCAACAGCCTTTTTTTTCATAACACTTTAACCAGAGTGACGGGAGAGCGGCATTTCAGAAAACGTGCTTATCTCGGCGAGAAAAAGCGATTTCGGCAATAAAATTTAAAACGCGTGTAAAACATAAACCAAACGATGAAATTGGTTATTTCTTCATGTATAATGATCAACTCGATACTCCCTAGCCCCCAACAGCCTTTTTTTTCATAACACTTTAACCAGAGTGACGGGAGAGCGGCATTTCAGAAAACGTGCTTATCTCGGCGAGAAAAAGCGATTTCGGCAATAAAATTTAAAACGCGTGTAAAACATAAACCAAACGATGAAATTGGTTATTTCTTCATGTATAATGATCAACTCGATACTCCCTAGCCCCCAACAGCCTTTTTTTTCATAACACTTTAACCAGAGTGACGGGAGAGCGGCATTTCAGAAAACGTGCTTATCTCGGCGAGAAAAAGCGATTTCGGCAATAAAATTTAAAACGCGTGTAAAACATAAACCAAACGATGAAATTGGTTATTTCTTCATGTATAATGATCAACTCGATACTCCCTAGCCCCCAACAGCCTTTTTTTTCATAACACTTTAACCAGAGTGACGGGAGAGCGGCATTTCAGAAAACGTGCTTATCTCGGCGAGAAAAAGCGATTTCGGCAATAAAATTTAAAACGCGTGTAAAACATAAACCAAACGATGAAATTGGTTATTTCTTCATGTATAATGATCAACTCGATACTCCCTAGCCCCCAACAGCCTTTTTTTTCATAACACTTTAACCAGAGTGACGGGAGAGCGGCATTTCAGAAAACGTGCTTATCTCGGCGAGAAAAAGCGATTTCGGCAATAAAATTTAAAACGCGTGTAAAACATAAACCAAACGATGAAATTGGTTATTTCTTCATGTATAATGATCAACTCGATACTCCCTAGCCCCCAACAGCCTTTTTTTTCATAACACTTTAACCAGAGTGACGGGAGAGCGGCATTTCAGAAAACGTGCTTATCTCGGCGAGAAAAAGCGATTTCGGCAATAAAATTTAAAACGCGTGTAAAACATAAACCAAACGATGAAATTGGTTATTTCTTCATGTATAATGATCAACTCGATACTCCCTAGCCCCCAACAGCCTTTTTTTTCATAACACTTTAACCAGAGTGACGGGAGAGCGGCATTTCAGAAAACGTGCTTATCTCGGCGAGAAAAAGCGATTTCGGCAATAAAATTTAAAACGCGTGTAAAACATAAACCAAACGATGAAATTGGTTATTTCTTCATGTATAATGATCAACTCGATACTCCCTAGCCCCCAACAGCCTTTTTTTTCATAACACTTTAACCAGAGTGACGGGAGAGCGGCATTTCAGAAAACGTGCTTATCTCGGCGAGAAAAAGCGATTTCGGCAATAAAATTTAAAACGCGTGTAAAACATAAACCAAACGATGAAATTGGTTATTTCTTCATGTATAATGATCAACTCGATACTCCCTAGCCCCCAACAGCCTTTTTTTTCATAACACTTTAACCAGAGTGACGGGAGAGCGGCATTTCAGAAAACGTGCTTATCTCGGCGAGAAAAAGCGATTTCGGCAATAAAATTTAAAACGCGTGTAAAACATAAACCAAACGATGAAATTGGTTATTTCTTCATGTATAATGATCAACTCGATACTCCCTAGCCCCCAACAGCCTTTTTTTTCATAACACTTTAACCAGAGTGACGGGAGAGCGGCATTTCAGAAAACGTGCTTATCTCGGCGAGAAAAAGCGATTTCGGCAATAAAATTTAAAACGCGTGTAAAACATAAACCAAACGATGAAATTGGTTATTTCTTCATGTATAATGATCAACTCGATACTCCCTAGCCCCCAACAGCCTTTTTTTTCATAACACTTTAACCAGAGTGACGGGAGAGCGGCATTTCAGAAAACGTGCTTATCTCGGCGAGAAAAAGCGATTTCGGCAATAAAATTTAAAACGCGTGTAAAACATAAACCAAACGATGAAATTGGTTATTTCTTCATGTATAATGATCAACTCGATACTCCCTAGCCCCCAACAGCCTTTTTTTTCATAACACTTTAACCAGAGTGACGGGAGAGCGGCATTTCAGAAAACGTGCTTATCTCGGCGAGAAAAAGCGATTTCGGCAATAAAATTTAAAACGCGTGTAAAACATAAACCAAACGATGAAATTGGTTATTTCTTCATGTATAATGATCAACTCGATACTCCCTAGCCCCCAACAGCCTTTTTTTTCATAACACTTTAACCAGAGTGACGGGAGAGCGGCATTTCAGAAAACGTGCTTATCTCGGCGAGAAAAAGCGATTTCGGCAATAAAATTTAAAACGCGTGTAAAACATAAACCAAACGATGAAATTGGTTATTTCTTCATGTATAATGATCAACTCGATACTCCCTAGCCCCCAACAGCCTTTTTTTTCATAACACTTTAACCAGAGTGACGGGAGAGCGGCATTTCAGAAAACGTGCTTATCTCGGCGAGAAAAAGCGATTTCGGCAATAAAATTTAAAACGCGTGTAAAACATAAACCAAACGATGAAATTGGTTATTTCTTCATGTATAATGATCAACTCGATACTCCCTAGCCCCCAACAGCCTTTTTTTTCATAACACTTTAACCAGAGTGACGGGAGAGCGGCATTTCAGAAAACGTGCTTATCTCGGCGAGAAAAAGCGATTTCGGCAATAAAATTTAAAACGCGTGTAAAACATAAACCAAACGATGAAATTGGTTATTTCTTCATGTATAATGATCAACTCGATACTCCCTAGCCCCCAACAGCCTTTTTTTTCATAACACTTTAACCAGAGTGACGGGAGAGCGGCATTTCAGAAAACGTGCTTATCTCGGCGAGAAAAAGCGATTTCGGCAATAAAATTTAAAACGCGTGTAAAACATAAACCAAACGATGAAATTGGTTATTTCTTCATGTATAATGATCAACTCGATACTCCCTAGCCCCCAACAGCCTTTTTTTTCATAACACTTTAACCAGAGTGACGGGAGAGCGGCATTTCAGAAAACGTGCTTATCTCGGCGAGAAAAAGCGATTTCGGATAAAATTTAAAACGCGTGTAAAACATAAACCAAACGATGAAATTGGTTATTTCTTCATGTATAATGATCAACTCGATACTCCCTAGCCCCCAACAGCCTTTTTTTTCATAACACTTTAACCAGAGTGACGGGAGAGCGGCATTTCAGAAAACGTGCTTATCTCGGCGAGAAAAAGCGATTTCGGATAAAATTTAAAACGCGTGTAAAACATAAACCAAACGAAGAAATTGGTTATTTCTTCATGTATAATGATCAACTCGATACTCCCTAGCCCCCAACAGCCTTTTTTTTCATAACACTTTAACCAGAGTGACGGGAGAGCGGCATTTCAGAAAACGTGCTTATCTCGGCGAGAAAAAGCGATTTCGGCAATAAAATTTAAAACGCGTGTAAAACATAAACCAAACGATGAAATTGGTTATTTCTTCATGTATAACGATCAACTCGATACTCCCTAGCCCCCAACAGCCTTTTTTTTCATAACACTTTAACCAGAGTGACGGGAGAGCGGCATTTCAGAAAACGTGCTTATCTCGGCGAGAAAAAGCGATTTCGGCAATAAAATTTAAAACGCGTGTAAAACATAAACCAAACGATGAAATTGGTTATTTCTTCATGTATAATGATCAACTCGATACTCCCTAGCCCCCAACAGCCTTTTTTTTCATAACACTTTAACCAGAGTGACGGGAGAGCGGCATTTCAGAAAACGCGTGCTTATCTCGGCGAGAAAAAGCGATTTCGGCAATAAAATTTAAAACGCGTGTAAAACATAAACCAAACGATGAAATTGGTTATTTCTTCATGTATAATGATCAACTCGATACTCCCTAGCCCCCAACAGACTTTTTTTTCATAACACTTTAACCAGAGTGACGGGAGAGCGGCATTTCAGAAAACGTGCTTATCTCTGCGAGAAAAAGCGATTTCGGCAATAAAATTTAAAACGCGTGTAAAACATAAACCAAACGATGAAATTGGTTATTTCTTCATGTATAATGATCAACTCGATACTCCCTAGCCCCCAACAGCCTTTTTTTTCATAACACTTTAACCAGAGTGACGGGAGAGCGGCATTTCAGAAAACGTGCTTATCTCTGCGAGAAAAAGCGATTTCGGCAATAAAATTTAAAACGCGTGTAAAACATAAACCAAACGATGAAATTGGTTATTTCTTCATGTATAATGATCAACTCGATACTCCCTAGCCCCCAACAGCCTTTTTTTTCATAACACTTTAACCAGAGTGACGGGAGAGCGGCATTTCAGAAAACGTGCTTATCTCGGCGAGAAAAAGCGATTTCGGCAATAAAATTTAAAACGCGTGTAAAACATAAACCAAACGATGAAATTGGTTATTTCTTCATGTATAATGATCAACTCGATACTCCCTAGCCCCCAACAGCCTTTTTTTTCATAACACTTTAACCAGAGTGACGGGGAGAGCGGCATTTCAGAAAACGTGCTTATCTCTGCGAGAAAAAGCGATTTCGGCAATAAAATTTAAAACGCGTGTAAAACATAAACCAAACGATGAAATTGGTTATTTCTTCATGTATAATGATCAACTCGATACTCCCTAGCCCCCAACAGCCTTTTTTTTTCATAACACTTTAACCAGAGTGACGGGAGAGCGGCATTTCAGAAAACGTGCTTATCTCGGCGAGAAAAAGCGATTTCGGCAATAAAATTTAAAACGCGTGTAAAACATAACCAAACGATGAAATTGGTTATTTCTTCATGTATAATGATCAACTCGATACTCCCTAGCCCCCAACAGCCTTTTTTTTCATAACACTTTAACCAGAGTGACGGGGAGAGCGGCATTTCAGAAAACGTGCTTATCTCGGCGAGAAAAAGCGATTTCGGCAATAAAATTTAAAACGCGTGTAAAACATAAACCAAACGATGAAATTGGTTATTTCTTCATGTATAATGATCAACTCGATACTCCCTAGCCCCCAACAGCCTTTTTTTTCATAACACTTTAACCAGAGTGACGGGAGAGCGGCATTTCAGAAAACGTGCTTATCTCGGCGAGAAAAAGCGATTTCGGCAATAAAATTTAAAACGCGTGTAAAACATAAACCAAACGATGAAATTGGTTATTTCTTCATGTATAATGATCAACTCGATACTCCCTAGCCCCCAACAGCCTTTTTTTTCATAACACTTTAACCATGACGGGAGAGCGGCATTTCAGAAAACGTGCTTATCTCGGCGAGAAAAAGCGATTTCGGCAATAAAATTTAAAACGCGTGTAAAACATAAACCAAACGATGAAATTGGTTATTTCTTCATGTATAATGATCAACTCGATACTCCCTAGCCCCCAACAGCCTTTTTTTTCATAACACTTTAACCAGAGTGACGGGAGAGCGGCATTTCAGAAAACGTGCTTATCTCGGCGAGAAAAAGCGATTTCGGCAATAAAATTTAAAACGCGTGTAAAACATAAACCAAACGATGAAATTGGTTATTTCTTCATGTATAATGATCAACTCGATACTCCCTAGCCCCCAACAGCCTTTTTTTTCATAACACTTTAACCAGAGTGACGGGAGAGCGGCATTTCAGAAAACGTGCTTATCTCGGCGAGAAAAAGCGATTTCGGCAATAAAATTTAAAACGCGTGTAAAACATAAACCAAACGATGAAATTGGTTATTTCTTCATGTATAATGATCAACTCGATACTCCCTAGCCCCCAACAGCCTTTTTTTTCATAACACTTTAACCAGAGTGACGGGAGAGCGGCATTTCAGAAAACGTGCTTATCTCGGCGAGAAAAAGCGATTTCGGCAATAAAATTTAAAACGCGTGTAAAACATAAACCAAACGATGAAATTGGTTATTTCTTCATGTATAATGATCAACTCGATACTCCCTAGCCCCCAACAGCCTTTTTTTTCATAACACTTTAACCAGAGTGACGGGAGAGCGGCATTTCAGAAAACGTGCTTATCTCGGCGAGAAAAAGCGATTTCGGCAATAAAATTTAAAACGCGTGTAAAACATAAACCAAACGATGAAATTGGTTATTTCTTCATGTATAATGATCAACTCGATACTCCCTAGCCCCCAACAGCCTTTTTTTTCATAACACTTTAACCAGAGTGACGGGAGAGCGGCATTTCAGAAAACGTGCTTATCTCGGCGAGAAAAAGCGATTTCGGCAATAAAATTTAAAACGCGTGTAAAACATAAACCAAACGATGAAATTGGTTATTTCTTCATGTATAATGATCAACTCGATACTCCCTAGCCCCCAACAGCCTTTTTTTTCATAACACTTTAACCAGAGTGACGGGAGAGCGGCATTTCAGAAAACGTGCTTATCTCGGCGAGAAAAAGCGATTTCGGCAATAAAATTTAAAACGCGTGTAAAACATAAACCAAACGATGAAATTGGTTATTTCTTCATGTATAATGATCAACTCGATACTCCCTAGCCCCCAACAGCCTTTTTTTTCATAACACTTTAACCAGAGTGACGGGAGAGCGGCATTTCAGAAAACGTGCTTATCTCGGCGAGAAAAAGCGATTTCGGCAATAAAATTTAAAACGCGTGTAAAACATAAACCAAACGATGAAATTGGTTATTTCTTCATGTATAATGATCAACTCGATACTCCCTAGCCCCCAACAGCCTTTTTTTTCATAACACTTTAACCAGAGTGACGGGAGAGCGGCATTTCAGAAAACGTGCTTATCTCGGCGAGAAAAAGCGATTTCGGCAATAAAATTTAAAACGCGTGTAAAACATAAACCAAACGATGAAATTGGTTATTTCTTCATGTATAATGATCAACTCGATACTCCCTAGCCCCCAACAGCCTTTTTTTTCATAACACTTTAACCAGAGTGACGGGAGAGCGGCATTTCAGAAAACGTGCTTATCTCGGCGAGAAAAAGCGATTTCGGCAATAAAATTTAAAACGCGTGTAAAACATAAACCAAACGATGAAATTGGTTATTTCTTCATGTATAATGATCAACTCGATACTCCCTAGCCCCCAACAGCCTTTTTTTTCATAACACTTTAACCAGAGTGACGGGAGAGCGGCATTTCAGAAAACGTGCTTATCTCGGCGAGAAAAAGCGATTTCGGCAATAAAATTTAAAACGCGTGTAAAACATAAACCAAACGATGAAATTGGTTATTTCTTCATGTATAATGATCAACTCGATACTCCCTAGCCCCCAACAGCCTTTTTTTTCATAACACTTTAACCAGAGTGACGGGAGAGCGGCATTTCAGAAAACGTGCTTATCTCGGCGAGAAAAAGCGATTTCGGCAATAAAATTTAAAACGCGTGTAAAACATAAACCAAACGATGAAATTGGTTATTTCTTCATGTATAATGATCAACTCGATACTCCCTAGCCCCCAACAGCCTTTTTTTTCATAACACTTTAACCAGAGTGACGGGAGAGCGGCATTTCAGAAAACGTGCTTATCTCGGCGAGAAAAAGCGATTTCGGCAATAAAATTTAAAACGCGTGTAAAACATAAACCAAACGATGAAATTGGTTATTTCTTCATGTATAATGATCAACTCGATACTCCCTAGCCCCCAACAGCCTTTTTTTTCATAACACTTTAACCAGAGTGACGGGAGAGCGGCATTTCAGAAAACGTGCTTATCTCGGCGAGAAAAAGCGATTTCGGCAATAAAATTTAAAACGCGTGTAAAACATAAACCAAACGATGAAATTGGTTATTTCTTCATGTATAATGATCAACTCGATACTCCCTAGCCCCCAACAGCCTTTTTTTTCATAACACTTTAACCAGAGTGACGGGAGAGCGGCATTTCAGAAAACGTGCTTATCTCGGCGAGAAAAAGCGATTTCGGCAATAAAATTTAAAACGCGTGTAAAACATAAACCAAACGATGAAATTGGTTATTTCTTCATGTATAATGATCAACTCGATACTCCCTAGCCCCCAACAGCCTTTTTTTTCATAACACTTTAACCAGAGTGACGGGAGAGCGGCATTTCAGAAAACGTGCTTATCTCGGCGAGAAAAAGCGATTTCGGCAATAAAATTTAAAACGCGTGTAAAACATAAACCAAACGATGAAATTGGTTATTTCTTCATGTATAATGATCAACTCGATACTCCCTAGCCCCCAACAGCCTTTTTTTTCATAACACTTTAACCAGAGTGACGGGAGAGCGGCATTTCAGAAAACGTGCTTATCTCGGCGAGAAAAAGCGATTTCGGCAATAAAATTTAAAACGCGTGTAAAACATAAACCAAACGATGAAATTGGTTATTTCTTCATGTATAATGATCAACTCGATACTCCCTAGCCCCCAACAGCCTTTTTTTTCATAACACTTTAACCAGAGTGACGGGAGAGCGGCATTTCAGAAAACGTGCTTATCTCGGCGAGAAAAAGCGATTTCGGCAATAAAATTTAAAACGCGTGTAAAACATAAACCAAACGATGAAATTGGTTATTTCTTCATGTATAATGATCAACTCGATACTCCCTAGCCCCCAACAGCCTTTTTTTTCATAACACTTTAACCAGAGTGACGGGAGAGCGGCATTTCAGAAAACGTGCTTATCTCGGCGAGAAAAAGCGATTTCGGCAATAAAATTTAAAACGCGTGTAAAACATAAACCAAACGATGAAATTGGTTATTTCTTCATGTATAATGATCAACTCGATACTCCCTAGCCCCCAACAGCCTTTTTTTTCATAACACTTTAACCAGAGTGACGGGAGAGCGGCATTTCAGAAAACGTGCTTATCTCGGCGAGAAAAAGCGATTTCGGCAATAAAATTTAAAACGCGTGTAAAACATAAACCAAACGATGAAATTGGTTATTTCTTCATGTATAATGATCAACTCGATACTCCCTAGCCCCCAACAGCCTTTTTTTTCATAACACTTTAACCAGAGTGACGGGAGAGCGGCATTTCAGAAAACGTGCTTATCTCGGCGAGAAAAAGCGATTTCGGCAATAAAATTTAAAACGCGTGTAAAACATAAACCAAACGATGAAATTGGTTATTTCTTCATGTATAATGATCAACTCGATACTCCCTAGCCCCCAACAGCCTTTTTTTTCATAACACTTTAACCAGAGTGACGGGAGAGCGGCATTTCAGAAAACGTGCTTATCTCGGCGAGAAAAAGCGATTTCGGCAATAAAATTTAAAACGCGTGTAAAACATAAACCAAACGATGAAATTGGTTATTTCTTCATGTATAATGATCAACTCGATACTCCCTAGCCCCCAACAGCCTTTTTTTTCATAACACTTTAACCAGAGTGACGGGAGAGCGGCATTTCAGAAAACGTGCTTATCTCGGCGAGAAAAAGCGATTTCGGCAATAAAATTTAAAACGCGTGTAAAACATAAACCAAACGATGAAATTGGTTATTTCTTCATGTATAATGATCAACTCGATACTCCCTAGCCCCCAACAGCCTTTTTTTTCATAACACTTTAACCAGAGTGACGGGAGAGCGGCATTTCAGAAAACGTGCTTATCTCGGCGAGAAAAAGCGATTTCGGCAATAAAATTTAAAACGCGTGTAAAACATAAACCAAACGATGAAATTGGTTATTTCTTCATGTATAATGATCAACTCGATACTCCCTAGCCCCCAACAGCCTTTTTTTTCATAACACTTTAACCAGAGTGACGGGAGAGCGGCATTTCAGAAAACGTGCTTATCTCGGCGAGAAAAAGCGATTTCGGCAATAAAATTTAAAACGCGTGTAAAACATAAACCAAACGATGAAATTGGTTATTTCTTCATGTATAATGATCAACTCGATACTCCCTAGCCCCCAACAGCCTTTTTTTTCATAACACTTTAACCAGAGTGACGGGAGAGCGGCATTTCAGAAAACGTGCTTATCTCGGCGAGAAAAAGCGATTTCGGCAATAAAATTTAAAACGCGTGTAAAACATAAACCAAACGATGAAATTGGTTATTTCTTCATGTATAATGATCAACTCGATACTCCCTAGCCCCCAACAGCCTTTTTTTTCATAACACTTTAACCAGAGTGACGGGAGAGCGGCATTTCAGAAAACGTGCTTATCTCGGCGAGAAAAAGCGATTTCGGCAATAAAATTTAAAACGCGTGTAAAACATAAACCAAACGATGAAATTGGTTATTTCTTCATGTATAATGATCAACTCGATACTCCCTAGCCCCCAACAGCCTTTTTTTTCATAACACTTTAACCAGAGTGACGGGAGAGCGGCATTTCAGAAAACGTGCTTATCTCGGCGAGAAAAAGCGATTTCGGCAATAAAATTTAAAACGCGTGTAAAACATAAACCAAACGATGAAATTGGTTATTTCTTCATGTATAATGATCAACTCGATACTCCCTAGCCCCCAACAGCCTTTTTTTTCATAACACTTTAACCAGAGTGACGGGAGAGCGGCATTTCAGAAAACGTGCTTATCTCGGCGAGAAAAAGCGATTTCGGCAATAAAATTTAAAACGCGTGTAAAACATAAACCAAACGATGAAATTGGTTATTTCTTCATGTATAATGATCAACTCGATACTCCCTAGCCCCCAACAGCCTTTTTTTTCATAACACTTTAACCAGAGTGACGGGAGAGCGGCATTTCAGAAAACGTGCTTATCTCGGCGAGAAAAAGCGATTTCGGCAATAAAATTTAAAACGCGTGTAAAACATAAACCAAACGATGAAATTGGTTATTTCTTCATGTATAATGATCAACTCGATACTCCCTAGCCCCCAACAGCCTTTTTTTTCATAACACTTTAACCAGAGTGACGGGAGAGCGGCATTTCAGAAAACGTGCTTATCTCGGCGAGAAAAAGCGATTTCGGCAATAAAATTTAAAACGCGTGTAAAACATAAACCAAACGATGAAATTGGTTATTTCTTCATGTATAATGATCAACTCGATACTCCCTAGCCCCCAACAGCCTTTTTTTTCATAACACTTTAACCAGAGTGACGGGAGAGCGGCATTTCAGAAAACGTGCTTATCTCGGCGAGAAAAAGCGATTTCGGCAATAAAATTTAAAACGCGTGTAAAACATAAACCAAACGATGAAATTGGTTATTTCTTCATGTATAATGATCAACTCGATACTCCCTAGCCCCCAACAGCCTTTTTTTTCATAACACTTTAACCAGAGTGACGGGAGAGCGGCATTTCAGAAAACGTGCTTATCTCGGCGAGAAAAAGCGATTTCGGCAATAAAATTTAAAACGCGTGTAAAACATAAACCAAACGATGAAATTGGTTATTTCTTCATGTATAATGATCAACTCGATACTCCCTAGCCCCCAACAGCCTTTTTTTTCATAACACTTTAACCAGAGTGACGGGAGAGCGGCATTTCAGAAAACGTGCTTATCTCGGCGAGAAAAAGCGATTTCGGCAATAAAATTTAAAACGCGTGTAAAACATAAACCAAACGATGAAATTGGTTATTTCTTCATGTATAATGATCAACTCGATACTCCCTAGCCCCCAACAGCCTTTTTTTTCATAACACTTTAACCAGAGTGACGGGAGAGCGGCATTTCAGAAAACGTGCTTATCTCGGCGAGAAAAAGCGATTTCGGCAATAAAATTTAAAACGCGTGTAAAACATAAACCAAACGATGAAATTGGTTATTTCTTCATGTATAATGATCAACTCGATACTCCCTAGCCCCCAACAGCCTTTTTTTTCATAACACTTTAACCAGAGTGACGGGAGAGCGGCATTTCAGAAAACGTGCTTATCTCGGCGAGAAAAAGCGATTTCGGCAATAAAATTTAAAACGCGTGTAAAACATAAACCAAACGATGAAATTGGTTATTTCTTCATGTATAATGATCAACTCGATACTCCCTAGCCCCCAACAGCCTTTTTTTTCATAACACTTTAACCAGAGTGACGGGAGAGCGGCATTTCAGAAAACGTGCTTATCTCGGCGAGAAAAAGCGATTTCGGCAATAAAATTTAAAACGCGTGTAAAACATAAACCAAACGATGAAATTGGTTATTTCTTCATGTATAATGATCAACTCGATACTCCCTAGCCCCCAACAGCCTTTTTTTTCATAACACTTTAACCAGAGTGACGGGAGAGCGGCATTTCAGAAAACGTGCTTATCTCGGCGAGAAAAAGCGATTTCGGCAATAAAATTTAAAACGCGTGTAAAACATAAACCAAACGATGAAATTGGTTATTTCTTCATGTATAATGATCAACTCGATACTCCCTAGCCCCCAACAGCCTTTTTTTTCATAACACTTTAACCAGAGTGACGGGAGAGCGGCATTTCAGAAAACGTGCTTATCTCGGCGAGAAAAAGCGATTTCGGCAATAAAATTTAAAACGCGTGTAAAACATAAACCAAACGATGAAATTGGTTATTTCTTCATGTATAATGATCAACTCGATACTCCCTAGCCCCCAACAGCCTTTTTTTTCATAACACTTTAACACAGAGTGACGGGAGAGCGGCATTTCAGAAAACGTGCTTATCTCGGCGAGAAAAAGCGATTTCGGCAATAAAATTTAAAACGCGTGTAAAACATAAACCAAACGATGAAATTGGTTATTTCTTCATGTATAATGATCAACTCGATACTCCCTAGCCCCCAACAGCCTTTTTTTTCATAACACTTTAACCAGAGTGACGGGAGAGCGGCATTTCAGAAAACGTGCTTATCTCGGCGAGAAAAAGCGATTTCGGCAATAAAATTTAAAACGCGTGTAAAACATAAACCAAACGATGAAATTGGTTATTTCTTCATGTATAATGATCAACTCGATACTCCCTAGCCCCCAACAGCCTTTTTTTTCATAACACTTTAACCAGAGTGACGGGAGAGCGGCATTTCAGAAAACGTGCTTATCTCGGCGAGAAAAAGCGATTTCGGCAATAAAATTTAAAACGCGTGTAAAACATAAACCAAACGATGAAATTGGTTATTTCTTCATGTATAATGATCAACTCGATACTCCCTAGCCCCCAACAGCCTTTTTTTTCATAACACTTTAACCAGAGTGACGGGAGAGCGGCATTTCAGAAAACGTGCTTATCTCGGCGAGAAAAAGCGATTTCGGCAATAAAATTTAAAACGCGTGTAAAACATAAACCAAACGATGAAATTGGTTATTTCTTCATGTATAATGATCAACTCGATACTCCCTAGCCCCCAACAGCCTTTTTTTTCATAACACTTTAACCAGAGTGACGGGAGAGCGGCATTTCAGAAAACGTGCTTATCTCGGCGAGAAAAAGCGATTTCGGCAATAAAATTTAAAACGCGTGTAAAACATAAACCAAACGATGAAATTGGTTATTTCTTCATGTATAATGATCAACTCGATACTCCCTAGCCCCCAACAGCCTTTTTTTTCATAACACTTTAACCAGAGTGACGGGAGAGCGGCATTTCAGAAAACGTGCTTATCTCGGCGAGAAAAAGCGATTTCGGCAATAAAATTTAAAACGCGTGTAAAACATAAACCAAACGATGAAATTGGTTATTTCTTCATGTATAATGATCAACTCGATACTCCCTAGCCCCCAACAGCCTTTTTTTTCATAACACTTTAACCAGAGTGACGGGAGAGCGGCATTTCAGAAAACGTGCTTATCTCGGCGAGAAAAAGCGATTTCGGCAATAAAATTTAAAACGCGTGTAAAACATAAACCAAACGATGAAATTGGTTATTTCTTCATGTATAATGATCAACTCGATACTCCCTAGCCCCCAACAGCCTTTTTTTTCATAACACTTTAACCAGAGTGACGGGAGAGCGGCATTTCAGAAAACGTGCTTATCTCGGCGAGAAAAAGCGATTTCGGCAATAAAATTTAAAACGCGTGTAAAACATAAACCAAACGATGAAATTGGTTATTTCTTCATGTATAATGATCAACTCGATACTCCCTAGCCCCCAACAGCCTTTTTTTTCATAACACTTTAACCAGAGTGACGGGAGAGCGGCATTTCAGAAAACGTGCTTATCTCGGCGAGAAAAAGCGATTTCGGCAATAAAATTTAAAACGCGTGTAAAACATAAACCAAACGATGAAATTGGTTATTTCTTCATGTATAATGATCAACTCGATACTCCCTAGCCCCCAACAGCCTTTTTTTTCATAACACTTTAACCAGAGTGACGGGAGAGCGGCATTTCAGAAAACGTGCTTATCTCGGCGAGAAAAAGCGATTTCGGCAATAAAATTTAAAACGCGTGTAAAACATAAACCAAACGATGAAATTGGTTATTTCTTCATGTATAATGATCAACTCGATACTCCCTAGCCCCCAACAGCCTTTTTTTTCATAACACTTTAACCAGAGTGACGGGAGAGCGGCATTTCAGAAAACGTGCTTATCTCGGCGAGAAAAAGCGATTTCGGCAATAAAATTTAAAACGCGTGTAAAACATAAACCAAACGATGAAATTGGTTATTTCTTCATGTATAATGATCAACTCGATACTCCCTAGCCCCCAACAGCCTTTTTTTTCATAACACTTTAACCAGAGTGACGGGAGAGCGGCATTTCAGAAAACGTGCTTATCTCGGCGAGAAAAAGCGATTTCGGCAATAAAATTTAAAACGCGTGTAAAACATAAACCAAACGATGAAATTGGTTATTTCTTCATGTATAATGATCAACTCGATACTCCCTAGCCCCCAACAGCCTTTTTTTTCATAACACTTTAACCAGAGTGACGGGAGAGCGGCATTTCAGAAAACGTGCTTATCTCGGCGAGAAAAAGCGATTTCGGCAATAAAATTTAAAACGCGTGTAAAACATAAACCAAACGATGAAATTGGTTATTTCTTCATGTATAATGATCAACTCGATACTCCCTAGCCCCCAACAGCCTTTTTTTTCATAACACTTTAACCAGAGTGACGGGAGAGCGGCATTTCAGAAAACGTGCTTATCTCGGCGAGAAAAAGCGATTTCGGCAATAAAATTTAAAACGCGTGTAAAACATAAACCAAACGATGAAATTGGTTATTTCTTCATGTATAATGATCAACTCGATACTCCCTAGCCCCCAACAGCCTTTTTTTTCATAACACTTTAACCAGAGTGACGGGAGAGCGGCATTTCAGAAAACGTGCTTATCTCGGCGAGAAAAAGCGATTTCGGCAATAAAATTTAAAACGCGTGTAAAACATAAACCAAACGATGAAATTGGTTATTTCTTCATGTATAATGATCAACTCGATACTCCCTAGCCCCCAACAGCCTTTTTTTTCATAACACTTTAACCAGAGTGACGGGAGAGCGGCATTTCAGAAAACGTGCTTATCTCGGCGAGAAAAAGCGATTTCGGCAATAAAATTTAAAACGCGTGTAAAACATAAACCAAACGATGAAATTGGTTATTTCTTCATGTATAATGATCAACTCGATACTCCCTAGCCCCCAACAGCCTTTTTTTTCATAACACTTTAACCAGAGTGACGGGAGAGCGGCATTTCAGAAAACGTGCTTATCTCGGCGAGAAAAAGCGATTTCGGCAATAAAATTTAAAACGCGTGTAAAACATAAACCAAACGATGAAATTGGTTATTTCTTCATGTATAATGATCAACTCGATACTCCCTAGCCCCCAACAGCCTTTTTTTTCATAACACTTTAACCAGAGTGACGGGAGAGCGGCATTTCAGAAAACGTGCTTATCTCGGCGAGAAAAAGCGATTTCGGCAATAAAATTTAAAACGCGTGTAAAACATAAACCAAACGATGAAATTGGTTATTTCTTCATGTATAATGATCAACTCGATACTCCCTAGCCCCCAACAGCCTTTTTTTTCATAACACTTTAACCAGAGTGACGGGAGAGCGGCATTTCAGAAAACGTGCTTATCTCGGCGAGAAAAAGCGATTTCGGCAATAAAATTTAAAACGCGTGTAAAACATAAACCAAACGATGAAATTGGTTATTTCTTCATGTATAATGATCAACTCGATACTCCCTAGCCCCCAACAGCCTTTTTTTTCATAACACTTTAACCAGAGTGACGGGAGAGCGGCATTTCAGAAAACGTGCTTATCTCGGCGAGAAAAAGCGATTTCGGCAATAAAATTTAAAACGCGTGTAAAACATAAACCAAACGATGAAATTGGTTATTTCTTCATGTATAATGATCAACTCGATACTCCCTAGCCCCCAACAGCCTTTTTTTTCATAACACTTTAACCAGAGTGACGGGAGAGCGGCATTTCAGAAAACGTGCTTATCTCGGCGAGAAAAAGCGATTTCGGCAATAAAATTTAAAACGCGTGTAAAACATAAACCAAACGATGAAATTGGTTATTTCTTCATGTATAATGATCAACTCGATACTCCCTAGCCCCCAACAGCCTTTTTTTTCATAACACTTTAACCAGAGTGACGGGAGAGCGGCATTTCAGAAAACGTGCTTATCTCGGCGAGAAAAAGCGATTTCGGCAATAAAATTTAAAACGCGTGTAAAACATAAACCAAACGATGAAATTGGTTATTTCTTCATGTATAATGATCAACTCGATACTCCCTAGCCCCCAACAGCCTTTTTTTTCATAACACTTTAACCAGAGTGACGGGAGAGCGGCATTTCAGAAAACGTGCTTATCTCGGCGAGAAAAAGCGATTTCGGCAATAAAATTTAAAACGCGTGTAAAACATAAACCAAACGATGAAATTGGTTATTTCTTCATGTATAATGATCAACTCGATACTCCCTAGCCCCCAACAGCCTTTTTTTTCATAACACTTTAACCAGAGTGACGGGAGAGCGGCATTTCAGAAAACGTGCTTATCTCGGCGAGAAAAAGCGATTTCGGCAATAAAATTTAAAACGCGTGTAAAACATAAACCAAACGATGAAATTGGTTATTTCTTCATGTATAATGATCAACTCGATACTCCCTAGCCCCCAACAGCCTTTTTTTTCATAACACTTTAACCAGAGTGACGGGAGAGCGGCATTTCAGAAAACGTGCTTATCTCGGCGAGAAAAAGCGATTTCGGCAATAAAATTTAAAACGCGTGTAAAACATAAACCAAACGATGAAATTGGTTATTTCTTCATGTATAATGATCAACTCGATACTCCCTAGCCCCCAACAGCCTTTTTTTTCATAACACTTTAACCAGAGTGACGGGAGAGCGGCATTTCAGAAAACGTGCTTATCTCGGCGAGAAAAAGCGATTTCGGCAATAAAATTTAAAACGCGTGTAAAACATAAACCAAACGATGAAATTGGTTATTTCTTCATGTATAATGATCAACTCGATACTCCCTAGCCCCCAACAGCCTTTTTTTTCATAACACTTTAACCAGAGTGACGGGAGAGCGGCATTTCAGAAAACGTGCTTATCTCGGCGAGAAAAAGCGATTTCGGCAATAAAATTTAAAACGCGTGTAAAACATAAACCAAACGATGAAATTGGTTATTTCTTCATGTATAATGATCAACTCGATACTCCCTAGCCCCCAACAGCCTTTTTTTTCATAACACTTTAACCAGAGTGACGGGAGAGCGGCATTTCAGAAAACGTGCTTATCTCGGCGAGAAAAAGCGATTTCGGCAATAAAATTTAAAACGCGTGTAAAACATAAACCAAACGATGAAATTGGTTATTTCTTCATGTATAATGATCAACTCGATACTCCCTAGCCCCCAACAGCCTTTTTTTTCATAACACTTTAACCAGAGTGACGGGAGAGCGGCATTTCAGAAAACGTGCTTATCTCGGCGAGAAAAAGCGATTTCGGCAATAAAATTTAAAACGCGTGTAAAACATAAACCAAACGATGAAATTGGTTATTTCTTCATGTATAATGATCAACTCGATACTCCCTAGCCCCCAACAGCCTTTTTTTTCATAACACTTTAACCAGAGTGACGGGAGAGCGGCATTTCAGAAAACGTGCTTATCTCGGCGAGAAAAAGCGATTTCGGCAATAAAATTTAAAACGCGTGTAAAACATAAACCAAACGATGAAATTGGTTATTTCTTCATGTATAATGATCAACTCGATACTCCCTAGCCCCCAACAGCCTTTTTTTTCATAACACTTTAACCAGAGTGACGGGAGAGGGGCATTTCAGAAAACGTGCTTATCTCGGCGAGAAAAAGCGATTTCGGCAATAAAATTTAAAACGCGTGTAAAACATAAACCAAACGATGAAATTGGTTATTTCTTCATGTATAATGATCAACTCGATACTCCCTAGCCCCCAACAGCCTTTTTTTTCATAACACTTTAACCAGAGTGACGGGAGAGCGGCATTTCAGAAAACGTGCTTATCTCGGCGAGAAAAAGCGATTTCGGCAATAAAATTTAAAACGCGTGTAAAACATAAACCAAACGATGAAATTGGTTATTTCTTCATGTATAATGATCAACTCGATACTCCCTAGCCCCCAACAGCCTTTTTTTTCATAACACTTTAACCAGAGTGACGGGAGAGCGGCATTTCAGAAAACGTGCTTATCTCGGCGAGAAAAAGCGATTTCGGCAATAAAATTTAAAACGCGTGTAAAACATAAACCAAACGATGAAATTGGTTATTTCTTCATGTATAATGATCAACTCGATACTCCCTAGCCCCCAACAGCCTTTTTTTTCATAACACTTTAACCAGAGTGACGGGAGAGCGGCATTTCAGAAAACGTGCTTATCTCGGCGAGAAAAAGCGATTTCGGCAATAAAATTTAAAACGCGTGTAAAACATAAACCAAACGATGAAATTGGTTATTTCTTCATGTATAATGATCAACTCGATACTCCCTAGCCCCCAACAGCCTTTTTTTTCATAACACTTTAACCAGAGTGACGGGAGAGCGGCATTTCAGAAAACGTGCTTATCTCGGCGAGAAAAAGCGATTTCGGCAATAAAATTTAAAACGCGTGTAAAACATAAACCAAACGATGAAATTGGTTATTTCTTCATGTATAATGATCAACTCGATACTCCCTAGCCCCCAACAGCCTTTTTTTTCATAACACTTTAACCAGAGTGACGGGAGAGCGGCATTTCAGAAAACGTGCTTATCTCGGCGAGAAAAAGCGATTTCGGCAATAAAATTTAAAACGCGTGTAAAACATAAACCAAACGATGAAATTGGTTATTTCTTCATGTATAATGATCAACTCGATACTCCCTAGCCCCCAACAGCCTTTTTTTCATAACACTTTAACCAGAATGACGGGAGAGCGGCATTTCAGAAAACGTGCTTATCTCGGCGAGAAAAAGCGATTTCGGCAATAAAATTTAAAACGCGTGTAAAACATAAATCAAACGATGAAATTGGTTATTTCTTCATGTATAATGATCAACTCGAAACTCCCTAGCCCCCAACAGCCTTTTTTTTCATAACACTTTAACCAGAGTGACGGGAGAGCGGCATTTCAGAAAACGTGCTTGTCTCGGCGAGAAAAAGCGATTTCGGCAATAAAATTTAAAACGCGTGTAAAACATAAACCAAACGATGAAATTGGTTATTTCTTCATGTATAATGATCAACTCGATACTCCCTAGCCCCCAACAGCCTTTTTTTTCATAACACTTTAACCAGAGTGACGGGAGAGCGGCATTTCAGAAAACGTGCTTATCTCGGCGAGAAAAAGCGATTTCGGCAATAAAATTTAAAACGCGTGTAAAACATAAACCAAACGATGAAATTGGTTATTTCTTCATGTATAATGATCAACTCGATACTCCCTAGCCCCCAACAGCCTGTTTTTTCATAACACTTTAACCAGAGTGACGGGAGAGCGGCATTTCAGAAAACGTGCTTATCTCGGCGAGAAAAAGCGATTTCGGCAATAAAATTTAAAACGCGTGTAAAACATAAACCAAAGGATGAAATTGGTTATTTCTTCATGTATAATGATCAACTCGATACTCCCTAGCCCCCAACAGCCTTTTTTTTCATAACACTTTAACCAGAGTGACGGGAGAGCGGCATTTCAGAAAACGTGCTTATCTCGGCGAGAAAAAGCGATTTCGGCAATAAAATTTAAAACGCGTGTAAAACATAAACCAAACGATGAAATTGGTTATTTCTTCATGTATAATGATCAACTCGATACTCCCTAGCCCCCAACAGCCTTTTTCTTCATAACACTTTCACCAGAGTGACGGGAGAGCGGCATTTCAGAAAACGTGCTTATATCGGCGAGAAAAAGCGATTTCGGCAATAAAATTTAAAACGCGTGTAAAACATAAACCAAACGATGAAATTGGTTATTTCTTCATGTATAATGATCAACTCGATACTCCCTAGCCCCCAACAGCCTTTTTTTTCATAACACTTTAACCAGAGTGACGGGAGAGCGGCATTTCAGAAAACGTGCTTATCTCGGCGAGAAAAAGCGATTTCGGCAATAAAATTTAAAACGCGTGTAAAACATAAACCAAACGATGAAATTGGTTATTTCTTCATGTATAATGATCAACTCGATACTCCCTAGCCCCCAACAGCCTTTTTTTTCATAACACTTTAACCAGAGTGACGGGAGAGCGGCATTTCAGAAAACGTGCTTATCTCGGCGAGAAAAAGCGATTTCGGCAATACAATTTAAAACGGGTGTAAAACATAAACCAAACGATGAAATTGGTTATTTCTTCATGTATAATGATCAACTCGATACTCCCTAGCCCCCAACAGCCTTTTTTTTCATAACACTTTAACCAGAGTGACGGGAGAGCGGCATTTCAGAAAACGTGCTTATCTCGGCGAGAAAAAGCGATTTCGGCAATAAAATTTAAAACGCGTGTAAAACATAAACCAAACGATGAAATTGGTTATTTCTTCATGTATAATGATCAACTCGATACTCCCTAGCCCCCAACAGCCTTTTTTTTCATAACACTTTAACCAGAGTGACGGGAGAGCGGCATTTCAGAAAACGTGCTTATCTCGGCGAGAAAAAGCGATTTCGGCAATAAAATTTAAAACGCGTGTAAAACATAAACCAAACGATGAAATTGGTTATTTCTTCATGTATAATGATCAACTCGATACTCCCTAGCCCCCAACAGCCTTTTTTTTCATAACACTTTAACCAGAGTGACGGGAGAGCGGCATTTCAGAAAACGTGCTTATCTCGGCGAGAAAAAGCGATTTCGGCAATAAAATTTAAAACGCGTGTAAAACATAAACCAAACGATGAAATTGGTTATTTCTTCATGTATAATGATCAACTCGATACTCCCTAGCCCCCAACAGCCTTTTTTTTCATAACACTTTAACCAGAGTGACGGGAGAGCGGCATTTCAGAAAACGTGCTTATCTCGGCGAGAAAAAGCGATTTCGGCAATAAAATTTAAAACGCGTGTAAAACATAAACCAAACGATGAAATTGGTTATTTCTTCATGTATAATGATCAACTCGATACTCCCCAGCCCCCAACAGCCTTTTTTTTTATAACACTTTAACCAGAGTGACGGGAGAGCGGCATTTCAGAAAACGTGCTTATCTCGGCGAGAAAAAGCGATTTCGGCAATAAAATTTAAAACGCGTGTAAAACATAAACCAAACGATGAAATTGGTTATTTCTTCATGTATAATGATCAACTCGATACTCCCTAGCCCCCAACAGCCTTTTTTTTCATAACACTTTAACCAGAGTGACGGGAGAGCGGCATTTCAGAAAACGTGCTTATCTCGGCGAGAAAAAGCGATTTCGGCAATAAAATTTAAAACGCGTGTAAAACGATCAACTCGATACTCCCTAGCCCCCAACAGCCTTTTTTTTCATAACACTTTAACCAGAGTGACGGGAGAGCGGCATTTCAGAAAACGTGCTATAATGATCAACTCGATACTCCCTAGCCCCCAACAGCCTTTTTTTTCATAACACTTTAACCAGAGTGACGGGAGAGCGGCATTTCAGAAAACGTGCTTATCTCGGCGAGAAAAAGCGATTTCGGCAATAAAATTTAAAACGCGTGTAAAACATAAACCAAACGATGAAATTGGTTATTTCTTCATGTATAATGATCAACTCGATACTCCCTAGCCCCCAACAGCCTTTTTTTTCATAACACTTTAACCAGAGTGACGGGAGAGCGGCATTTCAGAAAACGTGCTTATCTCGGCGAGAAAAAGCGATTTCGGCAATAAAATTTAAAACGCGTGTAAAACATAAACCAAACGATGAAATTGGTTATTTCTTCATGTATAATGATCAACTCGATACTCCCTAGCCCCCAACAGCCTTTTTTTTCATAACACTTTAACCAGAGTGACGGGAGAGCGGCATTTCAGAAAACGTGCTTATCTCGGCGAGAAAAAGCGATTTCGGCAATAAAATTTAAAACGCGTGTAAAACATAAACCAAACGATGAAATTGGTTATTTCTTCATGTATAATGATCAACTCGATCCTCCCTAGCCCCCAACAGCCTTTTTTTTCATAACACTTTAACCAGAGTGACGGGAGAGCGGCATTTCAGAAAACGTGCTTATCTCGGCGAGAAAAAGCGATTTCGGCAATAAAATTTAAAACGCGTGTAAAACATAAACCAAACGATGAAATTGGTTATTTCTTCATGTATAATGATCAACTCGATACTCCCTAGCCCCCAACAGCCTTTTTTTCATAACACTTTAACCAGAGTGACGGGAGAGCGGCATTTCAGAAAACGTGCTTATCTCGGCGAGAAAAAGCGATTTCGGCAATAAAATTTAAAACGCGTGTAAAACATAAACCAAACGATGAAATTGGTTATTTCTTCATGTATAATGATCAACTCGATACTCCCTAGCCCCCAACAGCCTTTTTTTTCATAACACTTTAACCAGAGTGACGGGAGAGCGGCATTTCAGAAAACGTGCTTATCTCGGCGAGAAAAAGCGATTTCGGCAATAAAATTTAAAACGCGTGTAAAACATAAACCAAACGATGAAATTGGTTATTTCTTCATGTATAATGATCAACTCGATACTCCCTAGCCCCCAACAGCCTTTTTTTTCATAACACTTTAACCAGAGTGACGGGAGAGCGGCATTTCAGAAAACGTGCTTATCTCGGCGAGAAAAAGCGATTTCGGCAATAAAATTTAAAACGCGTGTAAAACATAAACCAAACGATGAAATTGGTTATTTCTTCATGTATAATGATCAATTCGATACTCCCTAGCCCCCAACAGCCTTTTTTTTCATAACACTTTAACCAGAGTGACGGGAGAGCGGCATTTCAGAAAACGTGCTTATCTCGGCGAGAAAAAGCGATTTCGGCAATAAAATTTAAAACGCGTGTAAAACATAAACCAAACGATGAAATTGGTTATTTCTTCATGTATAATGATCAACTCGATACTCCCTAGCCCCCAACAGCCTTTTTTTTCATAACACTTTAACCAGAGTGACGGGAGAGCGGCATTTCAGAAAACGTGCTTATCTCGGCGAGAAAAAGCGATTTCGGCAATAAAATTTAAAACGCGTGTAAAACATAAACCAAACGATGAAATTGGTTATTTCTTCATGTATAATGATCAACTCGATACTCCCTAGCCCCCAACAGCCTTTTTTTTCATAACACTTTAACCAGAGTGACGGGAGAGCGGCATTTCAGAAAACGTGCTTATCTCGGCGAGAAAAAGCGATTTCGGCAATAAAATTTCAAACGCGTGTAAAACATAAACCAAACGATGAAATTGGTTATTTCTTCATGTATAATGATCAACTCGATACTCCCTAGCCCCCAACAGCCTTTTTTTTCATAACACTTTAACCAGAGTGACGGGAGAGCGGCATTTCAGAAAACGTGCTTATCTCGGCGAGAAAAAGCGATTTCGGCAATAAAATTTAAAACGCGTGTAAAACATAAACCAAACGATGAAATTGGTTATTTCTTCATGTATAATGATCAACTCGATACTCCCTAGCCCCCAACAGCCTTTTTTTTCATAACACTTTAACCAGGGTGACGGGAGAGCGGCATTTCAGAAAACGTGCTTATCTCGGCGAGAAAAAGCGATTTCGGCAATAAAATTTAAAACGCGTGTAAAACATAAACCAAACGATGAAATTGGTTATTTCTTCATGTATAATGATGAACTCGATACTCCCTAGCCCCCAACAGCCTTTTTTTTCATAACACTTTAACCAGGGTGACGGGAGAGCGGCATTTCAGAAAACGTGCTTATCTCGGCGAGAAAAAGCGATTTCGGCAATAAAATTTAAAACGCGTGTAAAACATAAACCAAACGATGAAATTGGTTATTTCTTCATGTATAATGATCAACTCGATACTCCCTAGCCCCCAACAGCCTTTTTTTTCATAACACTTTAACCAGAGTGACGGGAGAGCGGCATTTCAGAAAACGTGCTTATCTCGGCGAGAAAAAGCGATTTCGGCAATAAAATTTAAAACGCGTGTAAAACATAAACCAAACGATGAAATTGGTTATTTCTTCATGTATAATGATCAACTCGATACTCCCTAGCCCCCAACAGCCTTTTTTTTCATAACACTTTAACCAGAGTGACGGGAGAGCGGCATTTCAGAAAACGTGCTTATCTCGGCGAGAAAAAGCGATTTCGGCAATAAAATTTAAAACGCGTGTAAAACATAAACCAAACGATGAAATTGGTTATTTCTTCATGTATAATGATCAACTCGATACTCCCTAGCCCCCAACAGCCTTTTTTTTCATAACACTTTAACCAGAGTGACGGGAGAGCGGCATTTCAGAAAAGGTGCTTATCTCGGCGAGAAAAAGCGATTTCGGCAATAAAATTTAAAACGCGTGTAAAACATAAACCAAACGATGAAATTGGTTATTTCTTCATGTATAATGATCAACTCGATACTCCCTAGCCCCCAACAGCCTTTTTTTTCATAACACTTTAACCAGAGTGACGGGAGAGCGGCATTTCAGAAAACGTGCTTATCTCGGCGAGAAAAAGCGATTTCGGCAATAAAATTTAAAACGCGTGTAAAACATAAACCAAACGATGAAATTGGTTATTTCTTCATGTATAATGATCAACTCGATACTCCCTAGCCCCCAACAGCCTTTTTTTTCATAACACTTTAACCAGAGTGACGGGAGAGCGGCATTTCAGAAAAGGTGCTTATCTCGGCGAGAAAAAGCGATTTCGGCAATAAAATTTAAAACGCGTGTAAAACATAAACCAAACGATGAAATTGGTTATTTCTTCATGTATAATGATCAACTCGATACTCCCTAGCCCCCAACAGCCTTTTTTTTCATAACACTTTAACCAGAGTGACGGGAGAGCGGCATTTCAGAAAACGTGCTTATCTCGGCGAGAAAAAGCGATTTCGGCAATAAAATTTAAAACGCGTGTAAAACATAAACCAAACGATGAAATTGGTTATTTCTTCATGTATAATGATCAACTCGATACTCCCTAGCCCCAACAGCCTTTTTTTTCATAACACTTTAACCAGAGTGACGGGAGAGCGGCATTTCAGAAAACGTGCTTATCTCGGCGAGAAAAAGCGATTTCGGCAATAAAATTTAAAACGCGTGTAAAACATAAACCAAACGATGAAATTGGTTATTTCTTCATGTATAATGATCAACTCGAGTCGAGCTCCAGGGAGAGAGGCTGATTTTTCGCTTTTTGAGGCCGACCGACGAACCGGCGCGGGGCGGACTCAAAAGCCCGCAGAGCCGTAGGCACTTAGAAAAGTTTGGCCTTTGGCTGTGAGCTCCAGGGGGAGAGGCTGGTTTTGCGTTATTTTAGGCCGGCTGGAGAACCGGCGCGGGTCGGACGCACAATCCCCGCAGAGCCGTGGGCACTTAGAAAATTTTTGCCAAGTTGGCTCTGAGCGCCTGGTACCTAATATGGAAGTATAGAGGCCGACTTTCGGGCAAGATCACGCCGCGTTAGGCTTCCAGGACCCCGGCTAAGCAATTTTACCGGGCCGCCCGGTTCTTTTTTTGAACCAGCCTGGTTCTTTTTACACTTCCAGCTGGAGCTCAGCAGCGGCTTTTTGCGCAAGATCACGCCGGGTTAGGCTTCCAGGACCTCGGCTAAGCAATTCTACCGGGCCGCCCGGTTCTTTTTTTGAACCAGCCCGGTTCTTTTTACACTTCCAGCTGGAGCTCACGAGCGGCTTTTTGGACAAGATCACGCCGTGTTAGGCTTCCAGAGCCCCGGCTAAGCAATTTTACCGGCCCGCCCGGTTCTTTTTTTTAACCAGCCCGGTTCTTTTTACACTTCCAGCTGGAGCTCAGCAGCGGGTTTTTGGACAAGATCACGCCGTGTTAGGCTTCCAGAGCCCCGGCTAAGCAATTTTACAGGGTCGCCCGGTTCTTTTTTTTAACCAGCCCGGTTTTTTTTACACTTCCAGCTGGAGCTCAGCAGCGGCTTTTTGCACAGTATCACGCCGGGTTAGGCTTCCAGAGCCCCGGCTAAGCAATTTTACCGGGCCGCCCGGTTCTTTTTTTGAACCAGCCCGGTTCTTTTTACACTTCCAGCTGGAGCTCACGAGCGGCTTTTTGGACAAGATCACGCCGTGTTAGGCTTCCAGAGCCCCGGCTAAGCAATTTTACCGGCCCGCCCGGTTCTTTTTTTTAACCAGCCCGGTTCTTTTTACACTTCCAGCTGGAGCTCAGCAGCGGCTTTTTGGACAAGATCACGCCGTGTTAGGCTTCCAGAGCCCCGGCTAAGCAATTTTACCGGGTCGCCCGGTTCTTTTTTTAACCAGCCCGGTTCTTTTTACACTTCCAGCTGGAGCTCAGCATCGTGTAAAACATAAACCAAACGATGAAATTGGTTATTTCTTCATGTATAATGATCAACTCGATACTCCCTAGCCCCCAACAGCCTTTTTTTTCATAACACTTTAACCAGAGTGACGGGAGAGCGGCATTTCAGAAAACGTGCTTATCTCGGCGAGAAAAAGCGATTTCGGCAATAAAATTTAAAACGCGTGTAAAACATAAACCAAACGATGAAATTGGTTATTTCTTCATGTATAATGATCAACTCGATACTCCCTAGCCCCCAACAGCCTTTTTTTTCATAACACTTTAACCAGAGTGACGGGAGAGCGGCATTTCAGAAAACGTGCTTATCTCGGCGAGAAAAAGCGATTTCGGCAATAAAATTTAAAATGCGTGTAAAACATAAACCAAACGATGAAATTGGTTATTTCTTCATGTATAATGATCAACTCGATACTCCCTAGCCCCCAACAGCCTTTTTTTTCATAACACTTTAACCAGAGTGACGGGAGAGCGGCATTTCAGAAAACGTGCTTATCTCGGCGAGAAAAAGCGATTTCGGCAATAAAATTTAAAACGCGTGTAAAACATAAACCAAACGATGAAATTGGTTATTTCTTCATGTATAATGATCAACTCGATACTCCCTAGCCCCCAACAGCCTTTTTTTTCATAACACTTTAACCAGAGTGACGGGAGAGCGGCATTTCAGAAAACGTGCTTATCTCGGCGAGAAAAAGCGATTTCGGGAATAAAATTTAAAACGCGTGTAAAACATAAACCAAACGATGAAATTGGTTATTTCTTCATGTATAATGATCAACTCGATACTCCCTAGCCCCCAACAGCCTTTTTTTTCATAACACTTTAACCAGAGTGACGGGAGAGCGGCATTTCAGAAAACGTGCTTATCTCGGCGAGAAAAAGCGATTTCGGCAATAAAATTTAAAACGCGTGTAAAACATAAACCAAACGATGAAATTGGTTATTTCTTCATGTATAATGATCAACTCGATACTCCCTAGCCCCCAACAGCCTTTTTTTTCATAACACTTTAACCAGAGTGACGGGAGAGCGGCATTTCAGAAAACGTGCTTATCTCGGCGAGAAAAAGCGATTTCGGCAATAAAATTTAAAACGCGTGTAAAACATAAACCAAACGATGAAATTGGTTATTTCTTCATGTATAATGATCAACTCGATACTCCCTAGCCCCCAACAGCCTTTTTTTTCATAACACTTTAACCAGAGTGACGGGAGAGCGGCATTTCAGAAAACGTGCTTATCTCGGCGAGAAAAAGCGATTTCGGCAATAAAATTTAAAACGCGTGTAAAACATAAACCAAACGATGAAATTGGTTATTTCTTCATGTATAATGATCAACTCGATACTCCCTAGCCCCCAACAGCCTTTTTTTTCATAACACTTTAACCAGAGTGACGGGAGAGCGGCATTTCAGAAAACGTGCTTATCTCGGCGAGAAAAAGCGATTTCGGCAATAAAATTTAAAACGCGTGTAAAACATAAACCAAACGATGAAATTGGTTATTTCTTCATGTATAATGATCAACTCGATACTCCCTAGCCCCCAACAGCCTTTTTTTTCATAACACTTTAACCAGAGTGACGGGAGAGCGGCATTTCAGAAAACGTGCTTATCTCGGCGAGAAAAAGCGATTTCGGCAATAAAATTTAAAACGCGTGTAAAACATAAACCAAACGATGAAATTGGTTATTTCTTCATGTATAATGATCAACTCGATACTCCCTAGCCCCCAACAGCCTTTTTTTTCATAACACTTTAACCAGAGTGACGGGAGAGCGGCATTTCAGAAAACGTGCTTATCTCGGCGAGAAAAAGCGATTTCGGCAATAAAATTTAAAACGCGTGTAAAACATAAACCAAACGATGAAATTGGTTATTTCTTCATGTATAATGATCAACTTGATACTCCCTAGCCCCCAACAGCCTTTTTTTTCATAACACTTTAACCAGAGTGACGGGAGAGCGGCATTTCAGAAAACGTGCTTATCTCGGCGAGAAAAAGCGATTTCGGCAATAAAATTTAAAACGCGTGTAAAACATAAACCAAACGATGAAATTGGTTATTTCTTCATGTATAATGATCAACTCGATACTCCCTAGCCCCCAACAGCCTTTTTTTTCATAACACTTTAACCAGAGTGACGGGAGAGCGGCATTTCAGAAAACGTGCTTATCTCGGCGAGAAAAAGCGATTTCGGCAATAAAATTTAAAACGCGTGTAAAACATAAACCAAACGATGAAATTGGTTATTTCTTCATGTATAATGATCAACTCCATACTCCCTAGCCCCCAACAGCCTTTTTTTTCATAACACTTTAACCAGAGTGACGGGAGAGCGGCATTTCAGAAAACGTGCTTATCTCGGCGAGAAAAAGCGATTTCGGCAATAAAATTTAAAACGCGTGTAAAACATAAACCAAACGATGAAATTGGTTATTTCTTCATGTATAATGATCAACTCGATACTCCCTAGCCCCAACAGCCTTTTTTTTCATAACACTTTAACCAGAGTGACGGGAGAGCGGCATTTCAGAAAACGTGCTTATCTCGGCGAGAAAAAGCGATTTCGGCAATAAAATTTAAAACGCGTGTAAAACATAAACCAAACGATGAAATTGGTTATTTCTTCATGTATAATGATCAACTCGAGTCGAGCTCCAGGGAGAGAGGCTGATTTTTCGCTTTTTGAGGCCGACCGACGAACCGGCGCGGGGCGGACTCAAAAGCCCGCAGAGCCGTAGGCACTTAGAAAAGTTTCGCCTTTGGCTGTGAGCTCCAGGGGGAGAGGCTGGTTTTGCGTTATTTTAGGCCGGCTGGAGAACCGGCGCGGGTCGGACGCACAATCCCCGCAGAGCCGTGGGCACTTAGAAAATTTTTGCCAAGTTGGCTCTGAGCGCCTGGTACCTAATATGGAAGTATAGAGGCCGACTTTCGGGCAAGATCACGCCGCGTTAGGCTTCCAGGACCCCGGCTAAGCAATTTTACCGGGCCGCCCGGTTCTTTTTTTGAACCAGCCTGGTTCTTTTTACACTTCCAGCTGGAGCTCAGCAGCGGCTTTTTGCGCAAGATCACGCCGGGTTAGGCTTCCAGGACCTCGGCTAAGCAATTCTACCGGGCCGCCCGGTTCTTTTTTTGAACCAGCCCGGTTCTTTTTACACTTCCAGCTGGAGCTCACGAGCGGCTTTTTGGACAAGATCACGCCGTGTTAGGCTTCCAGAGCCCCGGCTAAGCAATTTTACCGGCCCGCCCGGTTCTTTTTTTTAACCAGCCCGGTTCTTTTTACACTTCCAGCTGGAGCTCAGCAGCGGGTTTTTGGACAAGATCACGCCGTGTTAGGCTTCCAGAGCCCCGGCTAAGCAATTTTACAGGGTCGCCCGGTTCTTTTTTTTAACCAGCCCGGTTTTTTTTACACTTCCAGCTGGAGCTCAGCAGCGGCTTTTTGCACAGTATCACGCCGGGTTAGGCTTCCAGAGCCCCGGCTAAGCAATTTTACCGGGCCGCCCGGTTCTTTTTTTGAACCAGCCCGGTTCTTTTTACACTTCCAGCTGGAGCTCACGAGCGGCTTTTTGGACAAGATCACGCCGTGTTAGGCTTCCAGAGCCCCGGCTAAGCAATTTTACCGGCCCGCCCGGTTCTTTTTTTTAACCAGCCTGGTTCTTTTTACACTTCCAGCTGGAGCTCAGCAGCGGCTTTTTGGACAAGATCACGCCGTGTTAGGCTTCCAGAGCCCCGGCTAAGCAATTTTACCGGGTCGCCCGGTTCTTTTTTTAACCAGCCCGGTTCTTTTTACACTTCCAGCTGGAGCTCAGCATCGTGTAAAACATAAACCAAACGATGAAATTGGTTATTTCTTCATGTATAATGATCAACTCGATACTCCCTAGCCCCCAACAGCCTTTTTTTTCATAACACTTTAACCAGAGTGACGGGAGAGCGGCATTTCAGAAAACGTGCTTATCTCGGCGAGAAAAAGCGATTTCGGCAATAAAATTTAAAACGCGTGTAAAACATAAACCAAACGATGAAATTGGTTATTTCTTCATGTATAATGATCAACTCGATACTCCCTAGCCCCCAACAGCCTTTTTTTTCATAACACTTTAACCAGAGTGACGGGAGAGCGGCATTTCAGAAAACGTGCTTATCTCGGCGAGAAAAAGCGATTTCGGCAATAAAATTTAAAATGCGTGTAAAACATAAACCAAACGATGAAATTGGTTATTTCTTCATGTATAATGATCAACTCGATACTCCCTAGCCCCCAACAGCCTTTTTTTTCATAACACTTTAACCAGAGTGACGGGAGAGCGGCATTTCAGAAAACGTGCTTATCTCGGCGAGAAAAAGCGATTTCGGCAATAAAATTTAAAACGCGTGTAAAACATAAACCAAACGATGAAATTGGTTATTTCTTCATGTATAATGATCAACTCGATACTCCCTAGCCCCCAACAGCCTTTTTTTTCATAACACTTTAACCAGAGTGACGGGAGAGCGGCATTTCAGAAAACGTGCTTATCTCGGCGAGAAAAAGCGATTTCGGCAATAAAATTTAAAACGCGTGTAAAACATAAACCAAACGATGAAATTGGTTATTTCTTCATGTATAATGATCAACTCGATACTCCCTAGCCCCCAACAGCCTTTTTTTTCATAACACTTTAACCAGAGTGACGGGAGAGCGGCATTTCAGAAAACGTGCTTATCTCGGCGAGAAAAAGCGATTTCGGCAATAAAATTTAAAACGCGTGTAAAACATAAACCAAACGATGAAATTGGTTATTTCTTCATGTATAATGATCAACTCGATACTCCCTAGCCCCCAACAGCCTTTTTTTTCATAACACTTTAACCAGAGTGACGGGAGAGCGGCATTTCAGAAAACGTGCTTATCTCGGCGAGAAAAAGCGATTTCGGCAATAAAATTTAAAACGCGTGTAAAACATAAACCAAACGATGAAATTGGTTATTTCTTCATGTATAATGATCAACTCGATACTCCCTAGCCCCCAACAGCCTTTTTTTTCATAACACTTTAACCAGAGTGACGGGAGAGCGGCATTTCAGAAAACGTGCTTATCTCGGCGAGAAAAAGCGATTTCGGCAATAAAATTTAAAACGCGTGTAAAACATAAACCAAACGATGAAATTGGTTATTTCTTCATGTATAATGATCAACTCGATACTCCCTAGCCCCCAACAGCCTTTTTTTTCATAACACTTTAACCAGAGTGACGGGAGAGCGGCATTTCAGAAAACGTGCTTATCTCGGCGAGAAAAAGCGATTTCGGCAATAAAATTTAAAACGCGTGTAAAACATAAACCAAACGATGAAATTGGTTATTTCTTCATGTATAATGATCAACTCGATACTCCCTAGCCCCCAACAGCCTTTTTTTTCATAACACTTTAACCAGAGTGACGGGAGAGCGGCATTTCAGAAAACGTGCTTATCTCGGCGAGAAAAAGCGATTTCGGCAATAAAATTTAAAACGCGTGTAAAACATAAACCAAACGATGAAATTGGTTATTTCTTCATGTATAATGATCAACTCGATACTCCCTAGCCCCCAACAGCCTTTTTTTTCATAACACTTTAACCAGAGTGACGGGAGAGCGGCATTTCAGAAAACGTGCTTATCTCGGCGAGATAAAAGCGATTTCGGCAATAAAATTTAAAACGCGTGTAAAACATAAACCAAACGATGAAATTGGTTATTTCTTCATGTATAATGATCAACTCGATACTCCCTAGCCCCCAACAGCCTTTTTTTTCATAACACTTTAACCAGAGTGACGGGAGAGCGGCATTTCAGAAAACGTGCTTATCTCGGCAAGAAAAAGCGATTTCGGCAATAAAATTTAAAACGCGTGTAAAACATAAACCAAACGATGAAATTGGTTATTTCTTCATGTATAATGATCAACTCGATACTCCCTAGCCCCCAACAGCCTTTTTTTTCATAACACTTTAACCAGAGTGACGGGAGAGCGGCATTTCAGAAAACGTGCTTATCTCGGCGAGAAAAAGCGATTTCGGCAATAAAATTTAAAACGCGTGTAAAACATAAACCAAACGATGAAATTGGTTATTTCTTCATGTATAATGATCAACTCGATACTCCCTAGCCCCCAACAGCCTTTTTTTTCATAACACTTTAACCAGAGTGACGGGAGAGCGGCATTTCAGAAAACGTGCTTATCTCGGCGAGAAAAAGCGATTTCGGCAATAAAATTTAAAACGCGTGTAAAACATAAACCAAACGATGAAATTGGTTATTTCTTCATGTATAATGATCAACTCGATACTCCCTAGCCCCCAACAGCCTTTTTTTTCATAACACTTTAACCAGAGTGACGGGAGAGCGGCATTTCAGAAAACGTGCTTATCTCGGCGAGAAAAAGCGATTTCGGCAATAAAATTTAAAACGCGTGTAAAACATAAACCAAACGATGAAATTGGTTATTTCTTCATGTATAATGATCAACTCGATACTCCCTAGCCCCCAACAGCCTTTTTTTTCATAACACTTTAACCAGAGTGACGGGAGAGCGGCATTTCAGAAAACGTGCTTATCTCGGCGAGAAAAAGCGATTTCGGCAATAAAATTTAAAACGCGTGTAAAACATAAACCAAACGATGAAATTGGTTATTTCTTCATGTATAATGATCAACTCGATACTCCCTAGCCCCCAACAGCCTTTTTTTTTCATAACACTTTAACCAGAGTGACGGGAGAGCGGCATTTCAGAAAACGTGCTTATCTCGGCGAGAAAAAGCGATTTCGGCAATAAAATTTAAAACGCGTGTAAAACATAAACCAAACGATGAAATTGGTTATTTCTTCATGTATAATGATCAACTCGATACTCCCTAGCCCCCAACAGCCTTTTTTTTCATAACACTTTAACCAGAGTGACGGGAGAGCGGCATTTCAGAAAACGTGCTTATCTCGGCGAGAAAAAGCGATTTCGGCAATAAAATTTAAAACGCGTGTAAAACATAAACCAAACGATGAAATTGGTTATTTCTTCATGTATAATGATCAACTCGATACTCCCTAGCCCCCAACAGCCTTTTTTTTCATAACACTTTAACCAGAGTGACGGGAGAGCGGCATTTCAGAAAACGTGCTTATCTCGGCGAGAAAAAGCGATTTCGGCAATAAAATTTAAAACGCGTGTAAAACATAAACCAAACGATGAAATTGGTTATTTCTTCATGTATAATGATCAACTCGATACTCCGTAGCCCCCAACAGCCTTTTTTTCATAACACTTTAACCAGAGTGACGGGAGAGCGGCATTTCAGAAAACGTGCTTATCTCGGCGAGAAAAAGCGATTTCGGCAATAAAATTTAAAACGCGTGTAAAACATAAACCAAACGATGAAATTGGTTATTTCTTCATGTATAATGATCAACTCGATACTCCCTAGCCCCCAACAGCCTTTTTTTTCATAACACTTTAACCAGAGTGACGGGAGAGCGGCATTTCAGAAAACGTGCTTATCTCGGCGAGAAAAAGCGATTTCGGCAATAAAATTTAAAACGCGTGTAAAACATAAACCAAACGATGAAATTGGTTATTTCTTCATGTATAATGATCAACTCGATACTCCCTAGCCCCCAACAGCCTTTTTTTTCATAACACTTTAACCAGAGTGACGGGAGAGCGGCATTTCAGAAAACGTGCTTATCTCGGCGAGAAAAAGCGATTTCGGCAATAAAATTTAAAACGCGTGTAAAACATAAACCAAACGATGAAATTGGTTATTTCTTCATGTATAATGATCAACTCGATACTCCCTAGCCCCCAACAGCCTTTTTTTTCATAACACTTTAACCAGAGTGACGGGAGAGCGGCATTTCAGAAAACGTGCTTATCTCGGCGAGAAAAAGCGATTTCGGCAATAAAATTTAAAACGCGTGTAAAACATAAACCAAACGATGAAATTGGTTATTTCTTCATGTATAATTATCAACTCGATACTCCCTAGCCCCCAACAGCCTTTTTTTTCATAACACTTTAACCAGAGTGACGGGAGAGCGGCATTTCAGAAAACGTGCTTATCTCGGCGAGAAAAAGCGATTTCGGCAATAAAATTTAAAACGCGTGTAAAACATAAACCAAACGATGAAATTGGTTATTTCTTCATGTATAATGATCAACTCGATACTCCCTAGCCCCCAACAGCCTTTTTTTTCATAACACTTTAACCAGAGTGACGGGAGAGCGGCATTTCAGAAAACGTGCTTATCTCGGCGAGAAAAAGCGATTTCGGCAATAAAATTTAAAATGCGTGTAAAACATAAACCAAACGATGAAATTGGTTATTTCTTCATGTATAATGATCAACTCGATACTCCCTAGCCCCCAACAGCCTTTTTTTTCATAACACTTTAACCAGAGTGACGGGAGAGCGGCATTTCAGAAAACGTGCTTATCTCGGCGAGAAAAAGCGATTTCGGCAATAAAATTTAAAACGCGTGTAAAACATAAACCAAACGATGAAATTGGTTATTTCTTCATGTATAATGATCAACTCGATACTCCCTAGCCCCCAACAGCCTTTTTTTTCATAACACTTTAACCAGAGTGACGGGAGAGCGGCATTTCAGAAAACGTGCTTATCTCGGCGAGAAAAAGCGATTTCGGCAATAAAATTTAAAACGCGTGTAAAACATAAACCAAACGATGAAATTGGTTATTTCTTCATGTATAATGATCAACTCGATACTCCCTAGCCCCCAACAGCCTTTTTTTTCATAACACTTTAACCAGAGTGACGGGAGAGCGGCATTTCAGAAAACGTGTTTATCTCGGCGAGAAAAAGCGATTTCGGCAATAAAATTTAAAATGCGTGTAAAACATAAACCAAACGATGAAATTGGTTATTTCTTCATGTATAATGATCAACTCGATACTCCCTAGCCCCCAACAGCCTTTTTTTTCATAACACTTTAACCAGAGTGACGGGAGAGCGGCATTTCAGAAAACGTGCTTATCTCGGCGAGAAAAAGCGATTTCGGCAATAAAATTTAAAACGCGTGTAAAACATAAACCAAACGATGAAATTGGTTATTTCTTCATGTATAATGATCAACTCGATACTCCCTAGCCCCCAACAGCCTTTTTTTTCATAACACTTTAACCAGAGTGACGGGAGAGCGGCATTTCAGAAAACGTGCTTATCTCGGCGAGAAAAAGCGATTTCGGCAATAACATTTAAAACGCGTGTAAAACATAAACCAAACGATGAAATTGGTTATTTCTTCATGTATAATGATCAACTCGATACTCCCTAGCCCCCAACAGCCTTTTTTTTCATAACACTTTAACCAGAGTGACGGGAGAGCGGCATTTCAGAAAACGTGCTTATCTCGGCGAGAAAAAGCGATTTCGGCAATAAAATTTAAAACGCGTGTAAAACATAAACCAAACGATGAAATTGGTTATTTCTTCATGTATAATGATCAACTCGATACTCCCTAGCCCCCAACAGCCTTTTTTTTCATAACACTTTAACCAGAGTGACGGGAGAGCGGCATTTCAGAAAACGTGCTTATCTCGGCGAGAAAAAGCGATTTCGGCAATAAAATTTAAAACGCGTGTAAAACATAAACCAAACGATGAAATTGGTTATTTCTTCATGTATAATGATCAACTCGATACTCCCCAGCCCCCAACAGCCTTTTTTTTCATAACACTTTAACCAGAGTGACGGGAGAGCGGCATTTCAGAAAACGTGCTTATCTCGGCGAGAAAAAGCGATTTCGGCAATAAAATTTAAAACGCGTGTAAAACATAAACCAAACGATGAAATTGGTTATTTCTTCATGTATAATGATCAACTCGATACTCCCTAGCCCCCAACAGCCTTTTTTTTCATAACACTTTAACCAGAGTGACGGGAGAGCGGCATTTCAGAAAACGTGCTTATCTCGGCGAGAAAAAGCGATTTCGGCAATGAAATTTAAAACGCGTGTAAAACATAAACCAAACGATGAAATTGGTTATTTCTTCATGTATAATGATCAACTCGATACTCCCTAGCCCCCAACAGCCTTTTTTTTCATAACACTTTAACCAGAGTGACGGGAGAGCGGCATTTCAGAAAACGTGCTTATCTCGGCGAGAAAAAGCGATTTCGGCAATAAAATTTAAAACGCGTGTAAAACATAAACCAAACGATGAAATTGGTTATTTCTTCATGTATAATGATCAACTCGATACTCCCTAGCCCCCAACAGCCTTTTTTTTCATAACACTTTAACCAGAGTGACGGGAGAGCGGCATTTCAGAAAACGTGCTTATCTCGGCGAGAAAAAGCGATTTCGGCAATAAAATTTAAAACGCGTGTAAAACATAAACCAAACGATGAAATTGGTTATTTCTTCATGTATAATGATCAACTCGATACTCCCTAGCCCCCAACAGCCTTTTTTTTCATAACACTTTAACCAGAGTGACGGGAGAGCGGCATTTCAGAAAACGTGCTTATCTCGGCGAGAAAAAGCGATTTCGGCAATAAAATTTAAAACGCGTGTAAAACATAAACCAAACGATGAAATTGGTTATTTCTTCATGTATAATGATCAACTCGATACTCCCTAGCCCCCAACAGCCTTTTTTTTCATAACACTTTAACCAGAGTGACGGGAGAGCGGCATTTCAGAAAACGTGCTTATCTCGGCGAGAAAAAGCGATTTCGGCAATAAAATTTAAAATGCGTGTAAAACATAAACCAAACGATGAAATTGGTTATTTCTTCATGTATAATGATCAACTCGATACTCCCTAGCCCCCAACAGCCTTTTTTTCATAACACTTTAACCAGAGTGACGGGAGAGCGGCATTTCAGAAAACGTGCTTATCTCGGCGAGAAAAAGCGATTTCGGCAATAAAATTTAAAACGCGTGTAAAACATAAACCAAACGATGAAATTGGTTATTTCTTCATGTATAATGATCAACTCGATACTCCCTAGCCCCCAACAGCCTTTTTTTTCATAACACTTTAACCAGAGTGACGGGAGAGCGGCATTTCAGAAAACGTGCTTATCTCGGCGAGAAAAAGCGATTTCGGCAATAAAATTTAAAACGCGTGTAAAACATAAACCAAACGATGAAATTGGTTATTTCTTCATGTATAATGATCAACTCGATACTCCCTAGCCCCCAACAGCCTTTTTTTTCATAACACTTTAACCAGAGTGACGGGAGAGCGGCATTTCAGAAAACGTGCTTATCTCGGCGAGAAAAAGCGATTTCGGCAATAAAATTTAAAACGCGTGTAAAACATAAACCAAACGATGAAATTGGTTATTTCTTCATGTATAATGATCAACTCGATACTCCCTAGCCCCCAACAGCCTTTTTTTTCATAACACTTTAACCAGAGTGACGGGAGAGCGGCATTTCAGAAAACGTGCTTATCTCGGCGAGAAAAAGCGATTTCGGCAATAAAATTTAAAACGCGTGTAAAACATAAACCAAACGATGAAATTGGTTATTTCTTCATGTATAATGATCAACTCGATACTCCCTAGCCCCCAACAGCCTTTTTTTTCATAACACTTTAACCAGAGTGACGGGAGAGCGGCATTTCAGAAAACGTGCTTATCTCGGCGAGAAAAAGCGATTTCGGCAATAAAATTTAAAACGCGTGTAAAACATAAACCAAACGATGAAATTGGTTATTTCTTCATGTATAATGATCAACTCGATACTCCCTAGCCCCCAACAGCCTTTTTTTTCATAACACTTTAACCAGAGTGACGTGAGAGCGGCATTTCAGAAAACGTGCTTATCTCGGCGAGAAAAAGCGATTTCGGCAATAAAATTTAAAACGCGTGTAAAACATAAACCAAACGATGAAATTGGTTATTTCTTCATGTATAATGATCAACTCGATACTCCCTAGCCCCCAACAGCCTTTTTTTTCATAACACTTTAACCAGAGTGACGGGAGAGCGGCATTTCAGAAAACGTGCTTATCTCGGCGAGAAAAAGCGATTTCGGCAATAAAATTTAAAACGCGTGTAAAACATAAACCAAACGATGAAATTGGTTATTTCTTCATGTATAATGATCAACTCGATACTCCCTAGCCCCCAACAGCCTTTTTTTTCATAACACTTTAACCAGAGTGACGGGAGAGCGGCATTTCAGAAAACGTGCTTATCTCGGCGAGAAAAAGCGATTTCGGCAATAAAATTTAAAACGCGTGTAAAACATAAACCAAACGATGAAATTGGTTATTTCTTCATGTATAATGATCAACTCGAGTCGAGCTCCAGGGAGAGAGGCTGATTTTTCGCTTTTTGAGGCCGACCGACGAACCGGCGCGGGGCGGACTCAAAAGCCCGCAGAGCCGTAGGCACTTAGAAAAGTTTCGCCTTTGGCTGTGAGCTCCAGAGGGAGAGGCTGGTTTTGCGTTATTTTAGGTCGGCTGGAGAACCGGCGCGGGTCGGACGCACAATCCCCGCAGAGCCGTGGGCACTTAGAAAATTTTTGCCAAGTTGGCTGTGAGCGCCTGGTACCTAATATGGAAGTATAGAGGCCCACTTTCGGGCAAGATCACGCCGCGTTAGGCTTCCAGGACCCCGGCTAAGCAATTTTACCGGGCCGCCCGGTTCTTTTTTTGAACCAGCCCGGTTCTTTTTACACTTCCAGCTGGAGCTCAGCAGCGGCTTTTTGCGCAAGATCACGCCGGGTTAGGCTTCCAGGACCTCGGCTAAGCAATTCTACCGGGCCGCCCGGTTCTTTTTTTGAACCAGCCCGGTTCTTTTTACAATTCCAGCTGGAGCTCACGAGCGGCTTTTTGGACAAGATCACGCCGTGTTAGGCTTCCAGAGCCCCGGCTAAGCAATTTTACCGGCCCGCCCGGTTCTTTTTTTTAACCAGCCCGGTTCTTTTTACACTTCCAGCTGGAGCTCAGCAGCGGGTTTTTGGACAAGATCACGCCGTGTTAGGCTTCCAGAGCCCCGGCTAAGCAATTTTACAGGGTCGCCCGGTTCTTTTTTTTTAACCAGCCCGGTTTTTTTTACACTTCCAGCTGGAGCTCAGCAGCGGCTTTTTGCACAGTATCACGCCGGGTTAGGCTTCCAGAGCCCCGGCTAAGCAATTTTACCGGGCCGCCCGGTTCTTTTTTTGAACCAGCCCGGTTCTTTTTACACTTCCAGCTGGAGCTCACGAGCGGCTTTTTGGACAAGATCACGCCGTGTTAGGCTTCCAGAGCCCCGGCTAAGCAATTTTACCGGCCCGCCCGGTTCTTTTTTTTAACCAGCCCGGTTCTTTTTACACTTCCAGCTGGAGCTCAGCAGCGGCTTTTTGGACAAGATCACGCCGTGTTAGGCTTCCAGAGCCCCGGCTAAGCAATTTTACCGGGTCGCCCGGTTCTTTTTTTAACCAGCCCGGTTCTTTTTACACTTCCAGCTGGAGCTCAGCATCGTGTAAAACATAAACCAAACGATGAAATTGGTTATTTCTTCATGTATAATGATCAACTCGATACTCCCTAGCCCCCAACAGCCTTTTTTTTCATAACACTTTAACCAGAGTGACGGGAGAGCGGCATTTCAGAAAACGTGCTTATCTCGGCGAGAAAAAGCGATTTCGGCAATAAAATTTAAAACGCGTGTAAAACATAAACCAAACGATGAAATTGGTTATTTCTTCATGTATAATGATCAACTCGATACTCCCTAGCCCCCAACAGCCTTTTTTTTCATAACACTTTAACCAGAGTGACGGGAGAGCGGCATTTCAGAAAACGTGTTTATCTCGGCGAGAAAAAGCGATTTCGGCAATAAAATTTAAAATGCGTGTAAAACATAAACCAAACGATGAAATTGGTTATTTCTTCATGTATAATGATCAACTCGATACTCCCTAGCCCCCAACAGCCTTTTTTTTCATAACACTTTAACCAGAGTGACGGGAGAGCGGCATTTCAGAAAACGTGCTTATCTCGGCGAGAAAAAGCGATTTCGGCAATAAAATTTAAAACGCGTGTAAAACATAAACCAAACGATGAAATTGGTTATTTCTTCATGTATAATGATCAACTCGATACTCCCTAGCCCCCAACAGCCTTTTTTTTCATAACACTTTAACCAGAGTGACGGGAGAGCGGCATTTCAGAAAACGTGCTTATCTCGGCGAGAAAAAGCGATTTCGGCAATAACATTTAAAACGCGTGTAAAACATAAACCAAACGATGAAATTGGTTATTTCTTCATGTATAATGATCAACTCGATACTCCCTAGCCCCCAACAGCCTTTTTTTTCATAACACTTTAACCAGAGTGACGGGAGAGCGGCATTTCAGAAAACGTGCTTATCTCGGCGAGAAAAAGCGATTTCGGCAATAAAATTTAAAACGCGTGTAAAACATAAACCAAACGATGAAATTGGTTATTTCTTCATGTATAATGATCAACTCGATACTCCCTAGCCCCCAACAGCCTTTTTTTTCATAACACTTTAACCAGAGTGACGGGAGAGCGGCATTTCAGAAAACGTGCTTATCTCGGCGAGAAAAAGCGATTTCGGCAATAAAATTTAAAACGCGTGTAAAACATAAACCAAACGATGAAATTGGTTATTTCTTCATGTATAATGATCAACTCGATACTCCCCAGCCCCCAACAGCCTTTTTTTTCATAACACTTTAACCAGAGTGACGGGAGAGCGGCATTTCAGAAAACGTGCTTATCTCGGCGAGAAAAAGCGATTTCGGCAATAAAATTTAAAACGCGTGTAAAACATAAACCAAACGATGAAATTGGTTATTTCTTCATGTATAAAGATCAACTCGATACTCCCTAGCCCCCAACAGCCTTTTTTTTCATAACACTTTAACCAGAGTGACGGGAGAGCGGCATTTCAGAAAACGTGCTTATCTCGGCGAGAAAAAGCGATTTCGGCAATGAAATTTAAAACGCGTGTAAAACATAAACCAAACGATGAAATTGGTTATTTCTTCATGTATAATGATCAACTCGATACTCCCTAGCCCCCAACAGCCTTTTTTTTCATAACACTTTAACCAGAGTGACGGGAGAGCGGCATTTCAGAAAACGTGCTTATCTCGGCGAGAAAAAGCGATTTCGGCAATAAAATTTAAAACGCGTGTAAAACATAAACCAAACGATGAAATTGGTTATTTCTTCATGTATAATGATCAACTCGATACTCCCTAGCCCCCAACAGCCTTTTTTTTCATAACACTTTAACCAGAGTGACGGGAGAGCGGCATTTCAGAAAACGTGCTTATCTCGGCGAGAAAAAGCGATTTCGGCAATAAAATTTAAAACGCGTGTAAAACATAAACCAAACGATGAAATTGGTTATTTCTTCATGTATAATGATCAACTCGATACTCCCTAGCCCCCAACAGCCTTTTTTTTCATAACACTTTAACCAGAGTGACGGGAGAGCGGCATTTCAGAAAACGTGCTTATCTCGGCGAGAAAAAGCGATTTCGGCAATAAAATTTAAAACGCGTGTAAAACATAAACCAAACGATGAAATTGGTTATTTCTTCATGTATAATGATCAACTCGATACTCCCTAGCCCCCAACAGCCTTTTTTTTCATAACACTTTAACCAGAGTGACGGGAGAGCGGCATTTCAGAAAACGTGCTTATCTCGGCGAGAAAAAGCGATTTCGGCAATAAAATTTAAAATGCGTGTAAAACATAAACCAAACGATGAAATTGGTTATTTCTTCATGTATAATGATCAACTCGATACTCCCTAGCCCCCAACAGCCTTTTTTTTCATAACACTTTAACCAGAGTGACGGGAGAGCGGCATTTCAGAAAACGTGCTTATCTCGGCGAGAAAAAGCGATTTCGGCAATAAAATTTAAAACGCGTGTAAAACATAAACCAAACGATGAAATTGGTTATTTCTTCATGTATAATGATCAACTCGATACTCCCTAGCCCCCAACAGCCTTTTTTTTCATAACACTTTAACCAGAGTGACGGGAGAGCGGCATTTCAGAAAACGTGCTTATCTCGGCGAGAAAAAGCGATTTCGGCAATAAAATTTAAAACGCGTGTAAAACATAAACCAAACGATGAAATTGGTTATTTCTTCATGTATAATGATCAACTCGATACTCCCTAGCCCCCAACAGCCTTTTTTTTCATAACACTTTAACCAGAGTGACGGGAGAGCGGCATTTCAGAAAACGTGCTTATCTCGGCGAGAAAAAGCGATTTCGGCAATAAAATTTAAAACGCGTGTAAAACATAAACCAAACGATGAAATTGGTTATTTCTTCATGTATAATGATCAACTCGATACTCCCTAGCCCCCAACAGCCTTTTTTTTCATAACACTTTAACCAGAGTGACGGGAGAGCGGCATTTCAGAAAACGTGCTTATCTCGGCGAGAAAAAGCGATTTCGGCAATAAAATTTAAAACGCGTGTAAAACATAAACCAAACGATGAAATTGGTTATTTCTTCATGTATAATGATCAACTCGATACTCCCTAGCCCCCAACAGCCTTTTTTTTCATAACACTTTAACCAGAGTGACGGGAGAGCGGCATTTCAGAAAACGTGCTTATCTCGGCGAGAAAAAGCGATTTCGGCAATAAAATTTAAAACGCGTGTAAAACATAAACCAAACGATGAAATTGGTTATTTCTTCATGTATAATGATCAACTCGATACTCCCTAGCTCCCAACAGCCTTTTTTTTCATAACACTTTAACCAGAGTGACGGGAGAGCGGCATTTCAGAAAACGTGCTTATCTCGGCGAGAAAAAGCGATTTCGGCAATAAAATTTAAAACGCGTGTAAAACATAAACCAAACGATGAAATTGGTTATTTCTTCATGTATAATGATCAACTCGATACTCCCTAGCCCCCAACAGCCTTTTTTTTCATAACACTTTAACCAGAGTGACGGGAGAGCGGCATTTCAGAAAACGTGCTTATCTCAGCGAGAAAAAGCGATTTCGGCAATAAAATTTAAAACGCGTGTAAAACATAAACCAAACGATAAAATTGGTTATTTCTTCATGTATAATGATCAACTCGATACTCCCTAGCCCCCAACAGCCTTTTTTTTCATAACACTTTAACCAGAGTGACGGGAGAGCGGCATTTCAGAAAACGTGCTTATCTCGGCGAGAAAAAGCGATTTCGGCAATAAAATTTAAAACGCGTGTAAAACATAAACCAAACGATGAAATTGGTTATTTCTTCATGTATAATGATCAACTCGATACTCCCTAGCCCCGAACAGCCTTTTTTTTCATAACACTTTAACCAGAGTGACGGGAGAGCGGCATTTCAGAAAACGTGCTTATCTCGGCGAGAAAAAGCGATTTCGGCAATAAAATTTAAAACGCGTGTAAAACATAAACCAAACGATGAAATTGGTTATTTCTTCATGTATAATGATCAACTCGATACTCCGTAGCCCCCAACAGCCTTTTTTTTCATAACACTTTAACCAGAGTGACGGGAGAGCGGCATTTCAGAAAACGTGCTTATCTCGGCGAGAAAAAGCGATTTCGGCAATAAAATTTAAAACGCGTGTAAAACATAAACCAAACGATGAAATTGGTTATTTCTTCATGTATAATGATCAACTCGATACTCCCTAGCCCCCAACAGCCTTTTTTTTCATAACACTTTAACCAGAGTGACGGGAGAGCGGCATTTCAGAAAACGTGCTTATCTCGGCGAGAAAAAGCGATTTCGGCAATAAAATTTAAAACGCGTGTAAAACATAAACCAAACGATGAAATTGGTTATTTCTTCATGTATAATGATCAACTCGATACTCCCTAGCCCCCAACAGCCTTTTTTTTCATAACACTTTAACCAGAGTGACGGGAGAGCGGCATTTCAGAAAACGTGCTTATCTCGGCGAGAAAAAGCGATTTCGGCAATAAAATTTAAAACGCGTGTAAAACATAAACCAAACGATGAAATTGGTTATTTCTTCATGTATAATGATCAACTCGATACTCCCTAGTCCCCAACAGCCTTTTTTTTCATAACACTTTAACCAGAGTGACGGGAGAGCGGCATTTCAGAAAACGTGCTTATCTCGGCGAGAAAAAGCGATTTTGGCAATAAAATTTAAAACGCGTGTAAAACATAAACCAAACGATGAAATTGGTTATTTCTTCATGTATAATGATCAACTCGATACTCCCTAGCCCCCAACAGCCTTTTTTTTCATAACACTTTAACCAGAGTGACGGGAGAGCGGCATTTCAGAAAACGTGCTTATCTCGGCGAGAAAAAGCGATTTCGGCAATAAAATTTAAAACGCGTGTAAAACATAAACCAAACGATGAAATTGGTTATTTCTTCATGTATAATGATCAACTCGATACTCCCTAGCCCCCAACAGCCTTTTTTTTTTCATAACACTTTAACCAGAGTGACGGGAGAGCGGCATTTCAGAAAACGTGCTTATCTCGGCGAGAAAAAGCGATTTCGGCAATAAAATTTAAAACGCGTGTAAAACATAAACCAAACGATGAAATTGGTTATTTCTTCATGTATAATGATCAACTCGATACTCCCTAGCCCCCAACAGCCTTTTTTTTCATAACACTTTAACCAGAGTGACGGGAGAGCGGCATTTCAGAAAACGTGCTTATCTCGGCGAGAAAAAGCGATTTCGGCAATAAAATTTAAAACGCGTGTAAAACATAAACCAAACGATGAAATTGGTTATTTCTTCATGTATAATGATCAACTCGATACTCCCTAGCCCCCAACAGCCTTTTTTTTCATAACACTTTAACCAGAGTGACGGGAGAGCGGCATTTCAGAAAACGTGCTTATCTCGGCGAGAAAAAGCGATTTCGGCAATAAAATTTAAAACGCGTGTAAAACATAAACCAAACGATGAAATTGGTTATTTCTTCATGTATAATGATCAACTCGATACTCCCTAGCCCCCAACAGCCTTTTTTTTCATAACACTTTAACCAGAGTGACGGGAGAGCGGCATTTCAGAAAACGTGCTTATCTCGGCGAGAAAAAGCGATTTCGGCAATAAAATTTAAAACGCGTGTAAAACATAAACCAAACGATGAAATTGGTTATTTCTTCATGTATAATGATCAACTCGATACTCCCTAGCCCCCAACAGCCTTTTTTTCATAACACTTTAACCAGAGTGACGGGAGAGCGGCATTTCAGAAAACGTGCTTATCTCGGCGAGAAAAAGCGATTTCGGCAATAAAATTTAAAACGCGTGTAAAACATAAACCAAACGATGAAATTGGTTATTTCTTCATGTATAATGATCAACTCGATACTCCCTAGCCCCCAACAGCCTTTTTTTTCATAACACTTTAACCAGAGTGACGGGAGAGCGGCATTTCAGAAAACGTGCTTATCTCGGCGAGAAAAAGCGATTTCGGCAATAAAATTTAAAACGCGTGTAAAACATAAACCAAACGATGAAATTGGTTATTTCTTCATGTATAATGATCAACTCGATACTCCCTAGCCCCCAACAGCCTTTTTTTTCATAACACTTTAACCAGAGTGACGGGAGAGCGGCATTTCAGAAAACGTGCTTATCTCGGCGAGAAAAAGCGATTTCGGCAATAAAATTTAAAACGCGTGTAAAACATAAACCAAACGATGAAATTGGTTATTTCTTCATGTATAATGATCACCTCGATACTCCCTAGCCCCCAACAGCCTTTTTTTCATAACACTTTAACCAGAGTGACGGGAGAGCGGCATTTCAGAAAACGTGCTTATCTCGGCGAGAAAAAGCGATTTCGGCAATAAAATTTAAAACGCGTGTAAAACATAAACCAAACGATGAAATTGGTTATTTCTTCATGTATAATGATCAACTCGAGTCGAGCTCCAGGGAGAGAGGCTGATTTTTCGCTTTTTGAGGCCGACCGACGAACCGGCGCGGGGCGGACTCAAAAGCCCGCAGAGCCGTAGGCACTTAGAAAAGTTTCGCCTTTGGCTGTGAGCTCCAGGGGGAGAGGCTGGTTTTGCGTTATTTTAGGCCGGCTGGAGAACCGGCGCGGGTCGGACGCACAATCCCCGCAGAGCCGTGGGCACTTAGAAAATTTTTGCCAAGTTGGCTCTGAGCGCCTGGTACCTAATATGGAAGTATAGAGGCCGACTTTCGGGCAAGATCACGCCGCGTTAGGCTTCCAGGACCCCGGCTAAGCAATTTTACCGGGCCGCCCGGTTCTTTTTTTGAACCAGCCCGGTTCTTTTTACACTTCCAGCTGGAGCTTAGCAGCGGCTTTTTGCGCAAGATCACGCCGGGTTAGGCTTCCAGGACCTCGGCTAAGCAATTCTACCGGGCCGCCCGGTTCTTTTTTTGAACCAGCCCGGTTCTTTTTACACTTCCAGCTGGAGCTCACGAGCGGCTTTTTGGACAAGATCACGCCGTGTTAGGCTTCCAGAGCCCCGGCTAAGCAATTTTACCGGCCCGCCCGGTTCTTTTTTTTAACCAGCCCGGTTCTTTTTACACTTCCAGCTGGAGCTCAGCAGCGGGTTTTTGGACAAGATCACGCCGTGTTAGGCTTCCAGAGCCCCGGCTAAGCAATTTTACAGGGTCGCCCGGTTCTTTTTTTTAACCAGCCCGGTTTTTTTTACACTTCCAGCTGGAGCTCAGCAGCGGCTTTTTGCACAGTATCACGCCGGGTTAGGCTTCCAGAGCCCCGGCTAAGCAATTTTACCGGGCCGCCCGGTTCTTTTTTTTAACCAGCCCGGTTCTTTTTACACTTCCAGCTGGAGCTCAGCAGCGGCTTTTTGGACAAGATCACGCCGTGTTAGGCTTCCAGAGCCCCGGCTAAGCAATTTTACCGGGTCGCCCGGTTCTTTTTTTTAACCAGCCCGGTTCTTTTTACACTTCCAGCTGGAGCTCAGCAGCGGCTTTTTGGACAAGATCACGCCGTGGTAGGCTTCCAGAGCCCCGGCTAAGCAATTTTACCGGGTCGCCCGGTTCTTTTTTTAACCAGCCCGGTTCTTTTTACACTTCCAGCATCGTGTAAAACATAAACCAAACGATGAAATTGGTTATTTCTTCATGTATAATGATCAACTCGATACTCCCTAGCCCCCAACAGCCTTTTTTTTCATAACACTTTAACCAGAGTGACGGGAGAGCGGCATTTCAGAAAACGTGCTTATCTCGGCGAGAAAAAGCGATTTCGGCAATAAAATTTAAAACGCGTGTAAAACATAAACCAAACGGTGAAATTGGTTATTTCTTCATGTATAATGATCAACTCGATACTCCCTAGCCCCCAACAGCCTTTTTTTTCATAACACTTTAACCAGAGTGACGGGAGAGCGGCATTTCAGAAAACGTGCTTATCTCGGCGAGAAAAAGCGATTTCGGCAATAAAATTTAAAACGCGTGTAAAACATAAACCAAACGATGAAATTGGTTATTTCTTCATGTATAATGATCAACTCGATACTCCCTAGCCCCCAACAGCCTTTTTTTTCATAACACTTTAACCAGAGTGACGGGAGAGCGGCATTTCAGAAAACGTGCTTATCTCGGCGAGAAAAAGCGATTTCGGCAATAAAATTTAAAACGCGTGTAAAACATAAACCAAACGATGAAATTGGTTATTTCTTCATGTATAATGATCAACTCGATACTCCCTAGCCCCCAACAGCCTTTTTTTTCATAACACTTTAACCAGAGTGACGGGAGAGCGGCATTTCAGAAAACGTGCTTATCTCGGCGAGAAAAAGCGATTTCGGCAATAAAATTTAAAACGCGTGTAAAACATAAACCAAACGATGAAATTGGTTATTTCTTCATGTATAATGATCAACTCGATACTCCCTAGCCCCCAACAGCCTTTTTTTTCATAACACTTTAACCAGAGTGACGGGAGAGCGGCATTTCAGAAAACGTGCTTATCTCGGCGAGAAAAAGCGATTTCGGCAATAAAATTTAAAACGCGTGTAAAACATAAACCAAACGATGAAATTGGTTATTTCTTCATGTATAATGATCAACTCGATACTCCCTAGCCCCAACAGCCTTTTTTTTCATAACACTTTAACCAGAGTGACGGGAGAGCGGCATTTCAGAAAACGTGCTTATCTCGGCGAGAAAAAGCGATTTCGGCAATAAAAATTTAAAACGCGTGTAAAACATAAACCAAACGATGAAATTGGTTATTTCTTCATGTATAATGATCAACTCGAGTCGAGCTCCAGGGAGAGAGGCTGATTTTTCGCTTTTTGAGGCCGACCGACGAACCGGCGCGGGGCGGACTCAAAAGCCCGCAGAGCCGTAGGCACTTAGAAAAGTTTCGCCTTTGGCTGTGAGCTCCAGGGGGAGAGGCTGGTTTTGCGTTATTTTAGGCCGGCTGGAGAACCGGCGCGGGTCGGACGCACAATCCCCGCAGAGCCGTGGGCACTTAGAAAATTTTTGCCAAGTTGGCTCTGAGCGCCTGGTACCTAATATGGAAGTATAGAGGCCGACTTTCGGGCAAGATCACGCCGCGTTAGGCTTCCAGGACCCCGGCTAAGCAATTTTACCGGGCCGCCCGGTTCTTTTTTTGAACCAGCCTGGTTCTTTTTACACTTCCAGCTGGAGCTCAGCAGCGGCTTTTTGCGCAAGATCACGCCGGGTTAGGCTTCCAGTACCTCGGCTAAGCAATTCTACCGGGCCGCCCGGTTCTTTTTTTGAACCAGCCCGGTTCTTTTTACACTTCCAGCTGGAGCTCACGAGCGGCTTTTTGGACAGGATCACGCCGTGTTAGGCTTCCAGAGCCCCGGCTAAGCAATTTTACCGGCCCGCCCGGTTCTTTTTTTTAACCAGCCCGGTTCTTTTTACACTTCCAGCTGGAGCTCAGCAGCGGGTTTTTGGACAAGATCACGCCGTGTTAGGCTTCCAGAGCCCCGGCTAAGCAATTTTACAGGGTCGCCCGGTTCTTTTTTTTAACCAGCCCGGTTTTTTTTACACTTCCAGCTGGAGCTCAGCAGCGGCTTTTTGCACAGTATCACGCCGGGTTAGGCTTCCAGAGCCCCGGCTAAGCAATTTTACCGGGCCGCCCGGTTCTTTTTTTGAACCAGCCCGGTTCTTTTTACACTTCCAGCTGGAGCTCACGAGCGGCTATTTGGACAAGATCACGCCGTGTTAGGCTTCCAGAGCCCCGGCTAAGCAATTTTACCGGCCCGCCCGGTTCTTTTTTTTAACCAGCCCGGTTCTTTTTACACTTCCAGCTGGAGCTCAGCAGCGGCTTTTTGGACAAGATCACGCCGTGTTAGGCTTCCAGAGCCCCGGCTAAGCAATTTTACCGGGTCGCCCGGTTCTTTTTTTAACCAGCCCGGTTCTTTTTACACTTCCAGCTGGAGCTCAGCATCGTGTAAAACATAAACCAAACGATGAAATTGGTTATTTCTTCATGTATAATGATCAACTCGATACTCCCTAGCCCCCAACAGCCTTTTTTTTCATAACACTTTAACCAGAGTGACGGGAGAGCGGCATTTCAGAAAACGTGCTTATCTCGGCGAGAAAAAGCGATTTCGGCAATAAAATTTAAAACGCGTGTAAAACATAAACCAAACGATGAAATTGGTTATTTCTTCATGTATAATGATCAACTCGATACTCCCTAGCCCCCAACAGCCTTTTTTTTCATAACACTTTAACCAGAGTGACGGGAGAGCGGCATTTCAGAAAACGTGCTTATCTCGGCGAGAAAAAGCGATTTCGGCAATAAAATTTAAAACGCGTGTAAAACATAAACCAAACGATGAAATTGGTTATTTCTTCATGTATAATGATCAACTCGATACTCCCTAGCCCCCAACAGCCTTTTTTTTCATAACACTTTAACCAGAGTGACGGGAGAGCGGCATTTCAGAAAACGTGCTTATCTCGGCGAGAAAAAGCGATTTCGGCAATAAAATTTAAAACGCGTGTAAAACATAAACCAAACGATGAAATTGGTTATTTCTTCATGTATAATGATCAACTCGATACTCCCTAGCCCCCAACAGCCTTTTTTTTCATAACACTTTAACCAGAGTGACGGGAGAGCGGCATTTCAGAAAACGTGCTTATCTCGGCGAGAAAAAGCGATTTCGGCAATAAAATTTAAAACGCGTGTAAAACATAAACCAAACGATGAAATTGGTTATTTCTTCATGTATAATGATCAACTCGATACTCCCTAGCCCCCAACAGCCTTTTTTTTCATAACACTTTAACCAGAGTGACGGGAGAGCGGCATTTCAGAAAACGTGCTTATCTCGGCGAGAAAAAGCGATTTCGGCAATAAAATTTAAAACGCGTGTAAAACATAAACCAAACGATGAAATTGGTTATTTCTTCATGTATAATGATCAACTCGATACTCCCTAGCCCCCAACAGCCTTTTTTTTCATAACACTTTAACCAGAGTGACGGGAGAGCGGCATTTCAGAAAACGTGCTTATCTCGGCGAGAAAAAGCGATTTCGGCAATAAAATTTAAAACGCGTGTAAAACATAAACCAAACGATGAAATTGGTTATTTCTTCATGTATAATGATCAACTCGATACTCCCTAGCCCCCAACAGCCTTTTTTTTCATAACACTTTAACCAGAGTGACGGGAGAGCGGCATTTCAGAAAACGTGCTTATCTCGGCGAGAAAAAGCGATTTCGGCAATAAAATTTAAAACGCGTGTAAAACATAAACCAAACGATGAAATTGGTTATTTCTTCATGTATAATGATCAACTCGATACTCCCTAGCCCCCAACAGCCTTTTTTTTCATAACACTTTAACCAGAGTGACGGGAGAGCGGCATTTCAGAAAACGTGCTTATCTCGGCGAGAAAAAGCGATTTCGGCAATAAAATTTAAAACGCGTGTAAAACATAAACCAAACGATGAAATTGGTTATTTCTTCATGTATAATGATCAACTCGATACTCCCTAGCCCCCAACAGCCTTTTTTTTCATAACACTTTAACCAGAGTGACGGGAGAGCGGCATTTCAGAAAACGTGCTTATCTCGGCGAGAAAAAGCGATTTCGGCAATAAAATTTAAAACGCGTGTAAAACATAAACCAAACGATGAAATTGGTTATTTCTTCATGTATAATGATCAACTCGATACTCCCTAGCCCCCAACAGCCTTTTTTTTCATAACACTTTAACCAGAGTGACGGGAGAGCGGCATTTCAGAAAACGTGCTTATCTCGGCGAGAAAAAGCGATTTCGGCAATAAAATTTAAAACGCGTGTAAAACATAAACCAAACGATGAAATTGGTTATTTCTTCATGTATAATGATCAACTCGATACTCCCTAGCCCCCAACAGCCTTTTTTTTCATAACACTTTAACCAGAGTGACGGGAGAGCGGCATTTCAGAAAACGTGCTTATCTCGGCGAGAAAAAGCGATTTCGGCAATAAAATTTAAAACGCGTGTAAAACATAAACCAAACGATGAAATTGGTTATTTCTTCATGTATAATGATCAACTCAATACTCCCTAGCCCCCAACAGCCTTTTTTTTCATAACACTTTAACCAGAGTGACGGGAGAGCGGCATTTCAGAAAACGTGCTTATCTCGGCGAGAAAAAGCGATTTCGGCAATAAAATTTAAAACGCGTGTAAAACATAAACCAAACGATGAAATTGGTTATTTCTTCATGTATAATGATCAACTCGATACTCCCTAGCCCCCAACAGCCTTTTTTTTCATAACACTTTAACCAGAGTGACGGGAGAGCGGCATTTCAGAAAACGTGCTTATCTCGGCGAGAAAAAGCGATTTCGGCAATAAAATTTAAAACGCGTGTAAAACATAAACCAAACGATGAAATTGGTTATTTCTTCATGTATAATGATCAACTCGATACTCCCTAGCCCCAACAGCCTTTTTTTTCATAACACTTTAACCAGAGTGACGGGAGAGCGGCATTTCAGAAAACGTGCTTATCTCGGCGAGAAAAAGCGATTTCGGCAATAAAATTTAAAACGCGTGTAAAACATAAACCAAACGATGAAATTGGTTATTTCTTCATGTATAATGATCAACTCGAGTCGAGCTCCAGGGAGAGAGGCTGATTTTTCGCTTTTTGAGGCCGACCGACGAACCGGCGCGGGGCGGACTCAAAAGCCCGCAGAGCCGTAGGCACTTAGAAAAGTTTCGCCTTTGGCTGCGAGCTCCAGGGGGAGAGGCTGGTTTTGCGTTATTTTAGGCCGGCTGGAGAACCGGCGCGGGTCGGACGCACAATCCCCGCAGAGCCGTGGGCACTTAGAAAATTTTTGCCAAGTTGGCTCTGAGCGCCTGGTACCTAATATGGAAGTATAGAGGCCGACTTTCGGGCAAGATCACGCCGCGTTAGGCTTCCAGGACCCCGGCTAAGCAATTTTACCGGGCCGCCCGGTTCTTTTTTTGAACCAGCCTGGTTCTTTTTACACTTCCAGCTGGAGCTCAGCAGCGGCTTTTTGCGCAAGATCACGCCGGGTTAGGCTTCCAGTACCTCGGCTAAGCAATTCTACCGGGCCGCCCGGTTCTTTTTTTGAACCAGCCCGGTTCTTTTTACACTTCCAGCTGGAGCTCACGAGCGGCTTTTTGGACAAGATCACGCCGTGTTAGGCTTCCAGAGCCCCGGCTAAGCAATTTTACCGGCCCGCCCGGTTCTTTTTTTTAACCAGCCCGGTTCTTTTTACACTTCCAGCTGGAGCTCAGCAGCGGGTTTTTGGACAAGATCACGCCGTGTTAGGCTTCCAGAGCCCCGGCTAAGCAATTTTAAAGGGTCGCCCGGTTCTTTTTTTTAACCAGCCCGGTTTTTTTTACACTTCCAGCTGGAGCTCAGCAGCGGCTTTTTGCACAGTATCACGCCGGGTTAGGCTTCCAGAGCCCCGGCTAAGCAATTTTACCGGGCCGCCCGGTTCTTTTTTTGAACCAGCCCGGTTCTTTTTACACTTCCAGCTGGAGCTCACGAGCGGCTATTTGGACAAGATCACGCCGTGTTAGGCTTCCAGAGCCCCGGCTAAGCAATTTTACCGGCCCGCCCGGTTCTTTTTTTTAACCAGCCCGGTTCTTTTTACACTTCCAGCTGGAGCTCAGCAGCGGCTTTTTGGACAAGATCACGCCGTGTTAGGCTTCCAGAGCCCCGGCTAAGCAATTTTACCGGGTCGCCCGGTTCTTTTTTTAACCAGCCCGGTTCTTTTTACACTTCCAGCTGGAGCTCAGCATCGTGTAAAACATAAACCAAACGATGAAATTGGTTATTTCTTCATGTATAATGATCAACTCGATACTCCCTAGCCCCCAACAGCCTTTTTTTTCATAACACTTTAACCAGAGTGACGGGAGAGCGGCATTTCAGAAAACGTGCTTATCTCGGCGAGAAAAAGCGATTTCGGCAATAAAATTGAAAACGCGTGTAAAACATAAACCAAACGATGAAATTGGTTATTTCTTCATGTATAATGATCAACTCGATACTCCCTAGCCCCCAACAGCCTTTTTTTTCATAACACTTTAACCAGAGTGACGGGAGAGCGGCATTTCAGAAAACGTGCTTATCTCGGCGAGAAAAAGCGATTTCGGCAATAAAATTTAAAATGCGTGTAAAACATAAACCAAACGATGAAATTGGTTATTTCTTCATGTATAATGATCAACTCGATACTCCCTAGCCCCCAACAGCCTTTTTTTTCATAACACTTTAACCAGAGTGACGGGAGAGCGGCATTTCAGAAAACGTGCTTATCTCGGCGAGAAAAAGCGATTTCGGCAATAAAATTTAAAACGCGTGTAAAACATAAACCAAACGATGAAATTGGTTATTTCTTCATGTATAATGATCAACTCGATACTCCCTAGCCCCCAACAGCCTTTTTTTTCATAACACTTTAACCAGAGTGACGGGAGAGCGGCATTTCAGAAAACGTGCTTATCTCGGCGAGAAAAAGCGATTTCGGCAATAAAATTTAAAACGCGTGTAAAACATAAACCAAACGATGAAATTGGTTATTTCTTCATGTATAATGATCAACTCGATACTCCCTAGCCCCCAACAGCCTTTTTTTTCATAACACTTTAACCAGAGTGACGGGAGAGCGGCATTTCAGAAAACGTGCTTATCTCGGCGAGAAAAAGCGATTTCGGCAATAAAATTTAAAACGCGTGTAAAACATAAACCAAACGATGAAATTGGTTATTTCTTCATGTATAATGATCAACTCGATACTCCCTAGCCCCCAACAGCCTTTTTTTTCATAACACTTTAACCAGAGTGACGGGAGAGCGGCATTTCAGAAAACGTGCTTATCTCGGCGAGAAAAAGCGATTTCGGCAATAAAATTTAAAACGCGTGTAAAACATAAACCAAACGATGAAATTGGTTATTTCTTCATGTATAATGATCAACTCGATACTCCCTAGCCCCCAACAGCCTTTTTTTTCATAACACTTTAACCAGAGTGACGGGAGAGCGGCATTTCAGAAAACGTGCTTATCTCGGCGAGAAAAAGCGATTTCGGCAATAAAATTTAAAACGCGTGTAAAACATAAACCAAACGATGAAATTGGTTATTTCTTCATGTATAATGATCAACTCGATACTCCCTAGCCCCCAACAGCCTTTTTTTTCATAACACTTTAACCAGGGTGACGGGAGAGCGGCATTTCAGAAAACGTGCTTATCTCGGCGAGAAAAAGCGATTTCGGCAATAAAATTTAAAACGCGTGTAAAACATAAACCAAACGATGAAATTGGTTATTTCTTCATGTATAATGATGAACTCGATACTCCCTAGCCCCCAACAGCCTTTTTTTTCATAACACTTTAACCAGGGTGACGGGAGAGCGGCATTTCAGAAAACGTGCTTATCTCGGCGAGAAAAAGCGATTTCGGCAATAAAATTTAAAACGCGTGTAAAACATAAACCAAACGATGAAATTGGTTATTTCTTCATGTATAATGATCAACTCGATACTCCCTAGCCCCCAACAGCCTTTTTTTTCATAACACTTTAACCAGAGTGACGGGAGAGCGGCATTTCAGAAAACGTGCTTATCTCGGCGAGAAAAAGCGATTTCGGCAATAAAATTTAAAACGCGTGTAAAACATAAACCAAACGATGAAATTGGTTATTTCTTCATGTATAATGATCAACTCGATACTCCCTAGCCCCCAACAGCCTTTTTTTTCATAACACTTTAACCAGAGTGACGGGAGAGCGGCATTTCAGAAAACGTGCTTATCTCGGCGAGAAAAAGCGATTTCGGCAATAAAATTTAAAATGCGTGTAAAACATAAACCAAACGATGAAATTGGTTATTTCTTCATGTATAATGATCAACTCGATACTCCCTAGCCCCCAACAGCCTTTTTTTTCATAACACTTTAACCAGAGTGACGGGAGAGCGGCATTTCAGAAAACGTGCTTATCTCGGCGAGAAAAAGCGATTTCGGCAATAAAATTTAAAACGCGTGTAAAACATAAACCAAACGATGAAATTGGTTATTTCTTCATGTATAATGATCAACTCGATACTCCCTAGCCCCCAACAGCCTTTTTTTTCATAACACTTTAACCAGAGTGACGGGAGAGCGGCATTTCAGAAAACGTGCTTATCTCGGCGAGAAAAAGCGATTTCGGCAATAAAATTTAAAACACGTGTAAAACATAAACCAAACGATGAAATTGGTTATTTCTTCATGTATAATGATCAACTCGATACTCCCTAGCCCCCAACAGCCTTTTTTTTCATAACACTTTAACCAGAGTGACGGGAGAGCGGCATTTCAGAAAACGTGCTTATCTCGGCGAGAAAAAGCGATTTCGGCAATAAAATTTAAAACGCGTGTAAAACATAAACCAAACGATGAAATTGGTTATTTCTTCATGTATAATGATCAACTCGATACTCCCTAGCCCCCAACAGCCTTTTTTTTCATAACACTTTAACCAGAGTGACGGGAGAGCGGCATTTCAGAAAACGTGCTTATCTCGGCGAGAAAAAGCGATTTCGGCAATAAAATTTAAAACGCGTGTAAAACATAAACCAAACGATGAAATTGGTTATTTCTTCATGTATAATGATCAACTCGATACTCCCTAGCCCCCAACAGCCTTTTTTTTCATAACACTTTAACCAGAGTGACGGGAGAGCGGCATTTCAGAAAACGTGCTTATCTCGGCGAGAAAAAGCGATTTCGGCAATAAAATTTAAAACGCGTGTAAAACATAAACCAAACGATGAAATTGGTTATTTCTTCATGTATAATGATCAACTCGATACTCCCTAGCCCCCAACAGCCTTTTTTTTCATAACACTTTAACCAGAGTGACGGGAGAGCGGCATTTCAGAAAACGTGCTTATCTCGGCGAGAAAAAGCGATTTCGGCAATAAAATTTAAAACGCGTGTAAAACATAAACCAAACGATGAAATTGGTTATTTCTTCATGTATAATGATCAACTCGATACTCCCTAGCCCCCAACAGCCTTTTTTTTCATAACACTTTAACCAGAGTGACGGGAGAGCGGCATTTCAGAAAACGTGCTTATCTCGGCGAGAAAAAGCGATTTCGGCAATAAAATTTAAAACGCGTGTAAAACATAAACCAAACGATGAAATTGGTTATTTCTTCATGTATAATGATCAACTCGATACTCCCTAGCCCCCAACAGCCTTTTTTTTCATAACACTTTAACCAGAGTGACGGGAGAGCGGCATTTCAGAAAACGTGCTTATCTCGGCGAGAAAAAGCGATTTCGGCAATAAAATTTAAAACGCGTGTAAAACATAAACCAAACGATGAAATTGGTTATTTCTTCATGTATAATGATCAACTCGATACTCCCTAGCCCCCAACAGCCTTTTTTTTCATAACACTTTAACCAGAGTGACGGGAGAGCGGCATTTCAGAAAACGTGCTTATCTCGGCGAGAAAAAGCGATTTCGGCAATAAAATTTAAAACGCGTGTAAAACATAAACCAAACGATGAAATTGGTTATTTCTTCATGTATAATGATCAACTCGATACTCCCTAGCCCCCAACAGCCTTTTTTTTCATAACACTTTAACCAGAGTGACGGGAGAGCGGCATTTCAGAAAACGTGCTTATCTCGGCGAGAAAAAGCGATTTCGGCAATAAAATTTAAAACGCGTGTAAAACATAAACCAAACGATGAAATTGGTTATTTCTTCATGTATAATGATCAACTCGATACTCCCTAGCCCCCAACAGCCTTTTTTTTCATAACACTTTAACCAGAGTGACGGGAGAGCGGCATTTCAGAAAACGTGCTTATCTCGGCGAGAAAAAGCGATTTCGGCAATAAAATTTAAAACGCGTGTAAAACATAAACCAAACGATGAAATTGGTTATTTCTTCATGTATAATGATCAACTCGATACTCCCTAGCCCCAACAGCCTTTTTTTTCATAACACTTTAACCAGAGTGACGGGAGAGCGGCATTTCAGAAAACGTGCTTATCTCGGCGAGAAAAAGCGATTTCGGCAATAAAATTTAAAACGCGTGTAAAACATAAACCAAACGATGAAATTGGTTATTTCTTCATGTATAATGATCAACTCGAGTCGAGCTCCAGGGAGAGAGGCTGATTTTTCGCTTTTTGAGGCCGACCGACGAACCGGCGCGGGGCGGACTCAAAAGCCCGCAGAGCCGTAGGCACTTAGAAAAGTTTCGCCTTTGGCTGTGAGCTCCAGGGGGAGAGGCTGGTTTTGGGTTATTTTAGGCCGGCTGGAGAACCGGCGCGGGTCGGACGCACAATCCCCGCAGAGCCGTGGGCACTTAGAAATTTTTTGCCAAGTTGGCTCTGAGCGCCTGGTACCTAATATGGAAGTATAGAGGCCGACTTTCGGGCAAGATCACGCCGCGTTAGGCTTCCAGGACCCCGGCTAAGCAATTTTACCGGGCCGCCCGGTTCTTTTTTTGAACCAGCCTGGTTCTTTTTACACTTCCAGCTGGAGCTCAGCAGCGGCTTTTTGCGCAAGATCACGCCGGGTTAGGCTTCCAGGACCTCGGCTAAGCAATTCTACCGGGCCGCCCGGTTCTTTTTTTGAACCAGCCCGGTTCTTTTTACACTTCCAGCTGGAGCTCACGAGCGGCTTTTTGGACAAGATCACGCCGTGTTAGGCTTCCAGAGCCCCGGCTAAGCAATTTTACCGGCCCGCCCGGTTCTTTTTTTTAACCAGCCCGGTTCTTTTTACACTTCCAGCTGGAGCTCAGCAGCGGGTTTTTGGACAAGATCACGCCGTGTTAGGCTTCCAGAGCCCCGGCTAAGCAATTTTACAGGGTCGCCCGGTTCTTTTTTTTAACCAGCCCGGTTTTTTTTACACTTCCAGCTGGAGCTCAGCAGCGGCTTTTTGCACAGTATCACGCCGGGTTAGGCTTCCAGAGCCCCGGCTAAGCAATTTTACCGGGCCGCCCGGTTCTTTTTTTGAACCAGCCCGGTTCTTTTTACACTTCCAGCTGGAGCTCACGAGCGGCTTTTTGGACAAGATCACGCCGTGTTAGGCTTCCAGAGCCCCGGCTAAGCAATTTTACCGGCCCGCCCGGTTCTTTTTTTTAACCAGCCCGGTTCTTTTTACACTTCCAGCTGGAGCTCAGCAGCGGCTTTTTGGACAAGATCACGCCGTGTTAGGCTTCCAGAGCCCCGGCTAAGCAATTTTACCGGGTCGCCCGGTTCTTTTTTTAACCAGCCCGGTTCTTTTTACACTTCCAGCTGGAGCTCAGCATCGTGTAAAACATAAACCAAACGATGAAATTGGTTATTTCTTCATGTATAATGATCAACTCGATACTCCCTAGCCCCCAACAGCCTTTTTTTTCATAACACTTTAACCAGAGTGACGGGAGAGCGGCATTTCAGAAAACGTGCTTATCTCGGCGAGAAAAAGCGATTACGGCAATAAAATTTAAAACGCTTGTAAAACATAAACCAAACGATGAAATTGGTTATTTCTTCATGTATAATGATCAACTCGATACTCCCTAGCCCCCAACAGCCTTTTTTTTCATAACACTTTAACCAGAGTGACGGGAGAGCGGCATTTCAGAAAACGTGCTTATCTCGGCGAGAAAAAGCGATTTCGGCAATAAAATTTAAAACGCGTGTAAAACATAAACCAAACGATGAAATTGGTTATTTCTTCATGTATAATGATCAACTCGATACTCCCTAGCCCCCAACAGCCTTTTTTTTCATAACACTTTAACCAGAGTGACGGGAGAGCGGCATTTCAGAAAACGTGCTTATCTCGGCGAGAAAAAGCGATTTCGGCAATAAAATTTAAAACGCGTGTAAAACATAAACCAAACGATGAAATTGGTTATTTCTTCATGTATAATGATCAACTCGATACTCCCTAGCCCCCAACAGCCTTTTTTTTCATAACACTTTAACCAGAGTGACGGGAGAGCGGCATTTCAGAAAACGTGCTTATCTCGGCGAGAAAAAGCGATTTCGGCAATAAAATTTAAAACGCGTGTAAAACATAAACCAAACGATGAAATTGGTTATTTCTTCATGTATAATGATCAACTCGATACTCCCTAGCCCCCAACAGCCTTTTTTTTCATAACACTTTAACCAGAGTGACGGGAGAGCGGCATTTCAGAAAACGTGCTTATCTCGGCGAGAAAAAGCGATTTCGGCAATAAAATTTAAAACGCGTGTAAAACATAAACCAAACGATGAAATTGGTTATTTCTTCATGTATAATGATCAACTCGATACTCCCTAGCCCCCAACAGCCTTTTTTTTCATAACACTTTAACCAGAGTGACGGGAGAGCGGCATTTCAGAAAACGTGCTTATCTCGGCGAGAAAAAGCGATTTCGGCAATAAAATTTAAAACGCGTGTAAAACATAAACCAAACGATGAAATTGGTTATTTCTTCATGTATAATGATCAACTCGATACTCCCTAGCCCCCAACAGCCTTTTTTTTCATAACACTTTAACCAGAGTGACGGGAGAGCGGCATTTCAGAAAACGTGCTTATCTCGGCGAGAAAAAGCGATTTCGGCAATAAAATTTAAAACGCGTGTAAAACATAAACCAAACGATGAAATTGGTTATTTCTTCATGTATAATGATCAACTCGATACTCCCTAGCCCCCAACAGCCTTTTTTTTCATAACACTTTAACCAGAGTGACGGGAGAGCGGCATTTCAGAAAACGTGCTTATCTCGGCGAGAAAAAGCGATTTCGGCAATAAAATTTAAAACGCGTGTAAAACATAAACCAAACGATGAAATTGGTTATTTCTTCATGTATAATGATCAACTCGATACTCCCTAGCCCCCAACAGCCTTTTTTTTCATAACACTTTAACCAGAGTGACGGGAGAGCGGCATTTCAGAAAACGTGCTTATCTCGGCGAGAAAAAGCGATTTCGGCAATAAAATTTAAAACGCGTGTAAAACATAAACCAAACGATGAAATTGGTTATTTCTTCATGTATAATGATCAACTCGATACTCCCTAGCCCCCAACAGCCTTTTTTTTCATAACACTTTAACCAGAGTGACGGGAGAGCGGCATTTCAGAAAACGTGCTTATCTCGGCGAGAAAAAGCGATTTCGGCAATAAAATTTAAAACGCGTGTAAAACATAAACCAAACGATGAAATTGGTTATTTCTTCATGTATAATGATCAACTCGATACTCCCTAGCCCCCAACAGCCTTTTTTTTCATAACACTTTAACCAGAGTGACGGGAGAGCGGCATTTCAGAAAACGTGCTTATCTCGGCGAGAAAAAGCGATTTCGGCAATAAAATTTAAAACGCGTGTAAAACATAAACCAAACGATGAAATTGGTTATTTCTTCATGTATAATGATCAACTCGATACTCCCTAGCCCCCAACAGCCTTTTTTTTCATAACACTTTAACCAGGGTGACGGGAGAGCGGCATTTCAGAAAACGTGCTTATCTCGGCGAGAAAAAGCGATTTCGGCAATAAAATTTAAAACGCGTGTAAAACATAAACCAAACGATGAAATTGGTTATTTCTTCATGTATAATGATCATCTCGATACTCCCTAGCCCCCAACAGCCTTTTTTTTCATAACACTTTAACCAGAGTGACGGGAGAGCGGCATTTCAGAAAACGTGCTTATCTCGGCGAGAAAAAGCGATTTCGGCAATAAAATTTAAAACGCGTGTAAAACATAAACCAAACGATGAAATTGGTTATTTCTTCATGTATAATGATCAACTCGATACTCCCTAGCCCCCAACAGCCTTTTTTTTCATAACACTTTAACCAGAGTGACGGGAGAGCGGCATTTCAGAAAACGTGCTTATCTCGGCGAGAAAAAGCGATTTCGGCAATAAAATTTAAAACGCGTGTAAAACATAAACCAAACGATGAAATTGGTTATTTCTTCATGTATAATGATCAACTCGATACTCCCTAGCCCCCAACAGCCTTTTTTTTCATAACACTTTAACCAGAGTGACGGGAGAGCGGCAATTCAGAAAACGTGCTTATCTCGGCGAGAAAAAGCGATTTCGGCAATAAAATTTAAAACGCGTGTAAAACATAAACCAAACGATGAAATTGGTTATTTCTTCATGTATAATGATCAACTCGATACTCCCTAGCCCCCAACAGCCTTTTTTTTCATAACACTTTAACCAGAGTGACGGGAGAGCGGCATTTCAGAAAACGTGCTTATCTCGGCGAGAAAAAGCGATTTCGGCAATAAAATTTAAAACGCGTGTAAAACATAAACCAAACGATGAAATTGGTTATTTCTTCATGTATAATGATCAACTCGATACTCCCTAGCCCCCAACAGCCTTTTTTTTCCATAACACTTTAACCAGAGTGACGGGAGAGCGGCATTTCAGAAAACGTGCTTATCTCGGCGAGAAAAAGCGATTTCGGCAATAAAATTTAAAACGCGTGTAAAACATAAACCAAACGATGAAATTGGTTATTTCTTCATGTATAATGATCAACTCGATACTCCCTAGCCCCCAACAGCCTTTTTTTCTCATAACACTTTAACCAGAGTGACGGGAGAGCGGCATTTCAGAAAACGTGCTTATCTCGGCGAGAAAAAGCGATTTCGGCAATAAAATTTAAAACGCGTGTAAAACATAAACCAAACGATGAAATTGGTTATTTCTTCATGTATAATGATCAACTCGATACTCCCTAGCCCCCAACAGCCTTTTTTTTCATAACACTTTAACCAGAGTGACGGGAGAGCGGCATTTCAGAAAACGTGCTTATCTCGGCGAGAAAAAGCGATTTCGGCAATAAAATTTAAAACGCGTGTAAAACATAAACCAAACGATGAAATTGGTTATTTCTTCATGTATAATGATCAACTCGATACTCCCTAGCCCCCAACATCCTTTTTTTTCATAACACTTTAACCAGAGTGACGGGAGAGCGGCATTTCAGAAAACGTGCTTATCTCGGCGAGAAAAAGCGATTTCGGCAATAAAATTTAAAACGCGTGTAAAACATAAACCAAACGATGAAATTGGTTATTTCTTCATGTATAATGATCAACTCGATACTCCCTAGCCCCCAACAGCCTTTTTTTCATAACACTTTAACCAGAGTGACGGGAAGCGGCATTTCAGAAAACGTGCTTATCTCGGCGAGAAAAAGCGATTTCGGCAATAAAATTTAAAACGCGTGTAAAACATAAACCAAACGATGAAATTGGTTATTTCTTCATGTATAATGATCAACTCGATACTCCCTAGCCCCCAACAGCCTTTTTTTTCATAACACTTTAACCAGGGTGACGGGAGAGCGGCATTTCAGAAAACGTGCTTATCTCGGCGAGAAAAAGCGATTTCGGCAATAAAATTTAAAAAGCGTGTAAAACATAAACCAAACGATGAAATTGGTTATTTCTTCATGTATAATGATCAACTCGATACTCCCTAGCCCCCAACAGCCTTTTTTTTATAACACTTTAACCAGAGTGACGGGAGAGCGGCATTTCAGAAAACGTGCTTATCTCGGCGAGAAAAAGCGATTTCGGCAATAAAATTTAAAACGCGTGTAAAACATAAACCAAACGATGAAATTGGTTATTTCTTCATGTATAATGATCAACTCGATACTCCCTAGCCCCCAACAGCCTTTTTTTTCATAACACTTTAACCAGAGTGACGGGAGAGCGGCATTTCAGAAAACGTGCTTATCTCGGCGAGAAAAAGCGATTTCGGCAATAAAATTTAAAACGCGTGTAAAACATAAACCAAACGATGAAATTGGTTATTTCTTCATGTATAATGATCAACTCGATACTCCCTAGCCCCCAACAGCCTTTTTTTTCATAACAGCTTTAACCAGAGTGACGGGAGAGCGGCATTTCAGAAAACGTGCTTATCTCGGCGAGAAAAAGCGATTTCGGCAATAAAATTTAAAACGCGTGTAAAACATAAACCAAACGATGAAATTGGTTATTTCTTCATGTATAATGATCAACTCGATACTCCCTAGCCCCCAACAGCCTTTTTTTTCATGACACTTTAACCAGAGTGACGGGAGAGCGGCATTTCAGAAAACGTGCTTATCTCGGCGAGAAAAAGCGATTTCGGCAATAAAATTTAAAACGCGTGTAAAACATAAACCAACGATGAAATTGGTTATTTCTTCATGTATAATGATCAACTCGATACTCCTAGCCCCAACAGCCTTTTTTTCATAACACTTTAACCAGAGTGACGGGAGAGCGGCATTTCAGAAAACGTGCTTATCTCGGGCGAGAAAAAGCGATTTCGGCAATAAAATTTAAAACGCGTGTAAAACATAAACCAAACGATGAAATTGGTTATTTCTTCATGTATAATGATCAACTCGATACTCCCTAGCCCCCAACAGCCTTTTTTTCATAACACTTAACCAGAGTGACGGAGAGCGGCATTTCAGAAAACGTGCTTATCTCGGCGAGAAAAAGCGATTTCGCAATAAAAATTAAACGCGTGTAAAACATAAACCAAACGATGAAATTGTTTATTTCTTCATGTATAATGATCAACTCGATACTCCCTAGCCCCCAACAGCCTTTTTTTTCATAACACTTTAACCAGAGTGACGGGAGAGCGGCATTTCAGAAAACGTGCTTATCTCGGCGAGAAAAAGCGATTTCGGCAATAAAATTTAAAACGCGTGTAAAACATAAACCAAACGATGAAATTGGTTATTTCTTCATGTATAATGATCAACTCGATACTCCCTAGCCCCCAACAGCCTTTTTTTCATAACACTTTTACCAGAGTGACGGGAGAGCGGCATTTCAGAAAACGTGCTTATCTCGGCGAGAAAAAGCGATTTCGCAATAAAATTTAAAACGCGTGTAAAACATAAACCAAACGATGAAATTGGTTATTTCTTCATGTATAATGATCAACTCGATACTCCCTAGCCCCCAACAGCCTTTTTTTTCATAACACTTTAACCAGAGTGACGGGAGAGCGGCATTTCAGAAAACGTGCTTATCTCGGCGAGAAAAAGCGATTTCGGCAATAAAATTTAAAACGCGTGTAAAACATAAACCAAACGATGAAATTGGTTATTTTCTTCATGTATAATGATCAACTCGATACTCCCTAGCCCCCAACAGCCTTTTTTTCATAACACTTTAACCAGAGTGACGGGAGAGCGGCATTTCAGAAAACGTGCTTATCTCGGCGAGAAAAAGCGATTTCGGCAATAAAATTTAAAACGCGTGTAAAACATAAACCAAACGATGAAATTGGTTATTTCTTCATGTATAATGATCAACTCGATACTCCCTAGCCCCCAACAGCCTTTTTTTTCATAACACTTTAACCAGAGTGACGGAGAGCGGCATTTCAGAAAACGTGCTTATCTCGGCGAGAAAAAGCGATTTCGGCAATAAAATTTTAAAACGCGTGTAAAACATAAACCAAACGATGAAATTGGTTATTTCTTCATGTATAATGATCAACTCGATACTCCCTAGCCCCCAACAGCCTTTTTTTTCATAACACTTTAACCAGAGTGACGGGAGAGCGGCATTTCAGAAAACGTGCTTATCTCGGCGAGAAAAAGCGATTTCGGCAATAAAATTTAAAACGCGTGTAAAACATAAACCAAACGATGAAATTGGTTATTTCTTCATGTATAATGATCAACTCGATACTCCCTAGCCCCCAACAGCCTTTTTTTTCATAACACTTTAACCAGAGTGACGGGAGAGCGGCATTTCAGAAAACGTGCTTATCTCGGCGAGAAAAAGCGATTTCGGCAATAAAATTTTAAAACGCGTGTAAAACATAAACCAAACGATGAAATTGGTTATTTCTTCATGTATAATGATCACTCGATACTCCCTAGCCCCCAACAGCCTTTTTTTCATAACACTTTAACCAGAGTGACGGGAGAGCGGCATTTCAGAAAACGTGCTTATCTCGGCGAGAAAAAGCGATTTCGGCAATAAAATTTAAAACGCGTGTAAAACATAAACCAAACGATGAAATTGGTTATTTCTTCATGTATAATGATCAACTCGATACTCCCTAGCCCCCAACAGCCTTTTTTTTCATAACACTTTAACCAGAGTGACGGGAGAGCGGCATTTCAGAAAACGTGCTTATCTCGGCGAGAAAAAGCGATTTCGGCAATAAAATTTAAAACGCGTGTAAAACATAAACCAAACGATGAAATTGGTTATTTCTTCATGTATAATGATCAACTCGATACTCCCTAGCCCCCAACAGCCTTTTTTTTCATAACACTTTAACCAGAGTGACGGAGAGCGGCATTTCAGAAAACGTGCTTATCTCGGCGAGAAAAAGCGATTTCGGCAATAAAATTTAAAACGCGTGTAAAACATAAACCAAACGATGAAATTGGTTATTTCTTCATGTATAATGATCAACTCGATACTCCCTAGCCCCCAACAGCCTTTTTTTTCATAACACTTTAACCAGAGTGACGGGAGAGCGGCATTTCAGAAAACGTGCTTATCTCGGCGAGAAAAAGCGATTTCGGCAATAAAATTTAAAACGCGTGTAAAACATAAACCAAACGATGAAATTGGTTATTTCTTCATGTATAATGATCAACTCGATACTCCCTAGCCCCCAACAGCCTTTTTTTCATAACACTTTAACCAGAGTGACGGGAGAGCGGCATTTCAGAAAACGTGCTTATCTCGGCGAGAAAAAGCGATTTCGGCAATAAAATTTAAAACGCGTGTAAAACATAAACCAAACGATGAAATTGGTTATTTCTTCATGTATAATGATCAACTCGATACTCCCTAGCCCCCAACAGCCTTTTTTTTCATAACACTTTAACCAGAGTGACGGGAGAGCGGCATTTCAGAAACGTGCTTATCTCGGCGAGAAAAAGCGATTTCGGCAATAAAATTTAAAACGCGTGTAAAACATAAACCAAACGATGAAATTGGTTATTTCTTCATGTATAATGATCAACTCGATACTCCCTAGCCCCCAACAGCCTTTTTTTTCATAACACTTTAACCAGAGTGACGGAGAGCGGCATTTCAGAAAACGTGCTTATCTCGGCGAGAAAAAGCGATTTCGGCAATAAAATTTAAAACGCGTGTAAAACATAAACCAAACGATGAAATTGGTTATTTCTTCATGTATAATGATCAACTCGATACTCCCTAGCCCCCAACAGCCTTTTTTTTCATAACACTTTAACCAGAGTGACGGGAGAGCGGCATTTCAGAAAACGTGCTTATCTCGGCGAGAAAAAGCGATTTCGGCAATAAAATTTAAAACGCGTGTAAAACATAAACCAAACGATGAAATTGGTTATTTCTTCATGTATAATGATCAACTCGATACTCCCTAGCCCCCAACAGCCTTTTTTTTCATAACACTTTAACCAGAGTGACGGGAGAGCGGCATTTCAGAAAACGTGCTTATCTCGGCGAGAAAAAGCGATTTCGGCAATAAAATTTAAAACGCGTGTAAAACATAAACCAAACGATGAAATTGGTTATTTCTTCATGTATAATGATCAACTCGATACTCCCTAGCCCCAACAGCCTTTTTTTTCATAACACTTTAACCAGAGTGACGGAGAGCGGCATTTCAGAAAACGTGCTTATCTCGGCGAGAAAAAGCGATTTCGGCAATAAAATTTAAAACGCGTGTAAAACATAAACCAAACGATGAAATTGGTTATTTCTTCATGTATAATGATCAACTCGATACTCCCTAGCCCCCAACAGCCTTTTTTTTCATAACACTTTAACCAGAGTGACGGGAGAGCGGCATTTCAGAAAACGTGCTTATCTCGGCGAGAAAAAGCGATTTCGGCAATAAAATTTAAAACGCGTGTAAAACATAAACCAAACGATGAAATTGGTTATTTCTTCATGTATAATGATCAACTCGATACTCCCTAGCCCCAACAGCCTTTTTTTTCATAACACTTTAACCAGAGTGACGGGAGAGCGGCATTTCAGAAACGTGCTTATCTCGGCGAGAAAAAGCGATTTCGGCAATAAAATTTAAAACGCGTGTAAAACATAAACCAAACGATGAATTGGTTATTTCTTCATGTATAATGATCAACTCGATACTCCCTAGCCCCCAACAGCCTTTTTTTTCATAACACTTTAACCAGAGTGACGGGAGAGCGGCATTTCAGAAAACGTGCTTATCTCGGCGAGAAAAAGCGATTTCGGCAATAAAATTTAAAACGCGTGTAAAACATAAACCAAACGATGAAATTGGTTATTTCTTCATGTATAATGATCAACTCGATACTCCCTAGCCCCCAACAGCCTTTTTTTTCATAACACTTTAACCAGAGTGACGGGAGAGCGGCATTTCAGAAAACGTGCTTATCTCGGCGAGAAAAAGCGATTTCGGCAATAAAATTTAAAACGCGTGTAAAACATAAACCAAACGATGAAATTGGTTATTTCTTCATGTATAATGATCAACTCGATACTCCCTAGCCCCCAACAGCCTTTTTTTTCATAACACTTTAACCAGAGTGACGGGAGAGCGGCATTTCAGAAAACGTGCTTATCTCGGCGAGAAAAAGCGATTTCGGCAATAAAATTTAAAACGCGTGTAAAACATAAACCAAACGATGAAATTGGTTATTTCTTCATGTATAATGATCAACTCGATACTCCCTAGCCCCCAACAGCCTTTTTTTTCATAACACTTTAACCAGAGTGACGGAGAGCGGCATTTCAGAAAACGTGCTTATCTCGGCGAGAAAAAGCGATTTCGGCAATAAAATTTAAAACGCGTGTAAAACATAAACCAAACGATGAAATTGGTTATTTCTTCATGTATAATGATCAACTCGATACTCCCTAGCCCCCAACAGCCTTTTTTTTCATAACACTTTAACCAGAGTGACGGGAGAGCGGCATTTCAGAAAACGTGCTTATCTCGGCGAGAAAAGCGATTTCGGCAATAAAATTTAAAACGCGTGTAAAACATAAACCAAACGATGAAATTGGTTATTTCTTCATGTATAATGATCAACTCGATACTCCCTAGCCCCCAACAGCCTTTTTTTTCATAACACTTTAACCAGAGTGACGGAGAGCGGCATTTCAGAAAACGTGCTTATCTCGGCGAGAAAAAGCGATTTCGGCAATAAAATTTAAAACGCGTGTAAAACATAAACCAAACGATGAAATTGGTTATTTCTTCATGTATAATGATCAACTCGATACTCCCTAGCCCCCAACAGCCTTTTTTTTCATAACACTTTAACCAGAGTGACGGGAGAGCGGCATTTCAGAAAACGTGCTTATCTCGGCGAGAAAAAGCGATTTCGGCAATAAAATTTAAAACGCGTGTAAAACATAAACCAAAACGATGAAATTGGTTATTTCTTCATGTATAATGATCAACTCGATACTCCCTAGCCCCCAACAGCCTTTTTTTTCATAACACTTTAACCAGAGTGACGGGAGAGCGGCATTTCAGAAAACGTGCTTATCTCGGCGAGAAAAAAGCGATTTCGGCAATAAAATTTAAAACGCGTGTAAAACATAAACCAAACGATGAAATTGGTTATTTCTTCATGTATAATGATCAACTCGATACTCCCTAGCCCCCAACAGCCTTTTTTTTCATAACACTTTAACCAGAGTGACGGGAGAGCGGCATTTCAGAAAACGTGCTTATCTCGGCGAGAAAAAGCGATTTCGGCAATAAAATTTAAAACGCGTGTAAAACATAAACCAAACGATGAAATTGGTTATTTCTTCATGTATAATGATCAACTCGATACTCCCTAGCCCCAACAGCCTTTTTTTTCATAACACTTTAACCAGAGTGACGGAGAGCGGCATTTCAGAAAACGTGCTTATCTCGGCGAGAAAAAGCGATTTCGGCAATAAAATTTAAAACGCGTGTAAAACATAAACCAAACGATGAAATTGGTTATTTCTTCAATGTATAATGATCAACTCGATACTCCCTAGCCCCCAACAGCCTTTTTTTTCATAACACTTTAACCAGAGTGACGGGAGAGCGGCATTTCAGAAAACGTGCTTATCTCGGCGAGAAAAAGCGATTTCGGCAATAAAATTTAAAACGCGTGTAAAACATAACCAAACGATGAAATTGGTTATTTCTTCATGTATAATGATCAACTCGATACTCCCTAGCCCCCAACAGCCTTTTTTTCATAACACTTAACCAGAGTGACGGGAGAGCGGCATTTCAGAAAACGTGCTTATCTCGGCGAGAAAAAGCGATTTCGGCAATAAAATTTAAAACGCGTGTAAAAACATAAACCAAACGATGAAATTGGTTATTTCTTCATGTATAATGATCAACTCGATACTCCCTAGCCCCCAACAGCCTTTTTTTTCATAACACTTTAACCAGAGTGACGGGAGAGCGGCATTTCAGAAAACGTGCTTATCTCGGCGAGAAAAGCGATTTCGGCAATAAAATTTAAAACGCGTGTAAAACATAAACCAAACGATGAAATTGGTTATTTCTTCATGTATAATGATCAACTCGATACTCCCTAGCCCCCAACAGCCTTTTTTTTCATAACACTTTAACCAGAGTGACGGGAGAGCGGCATTTCAGAAAACGTGCTTATCTCGGCGAGAAAAAGCGATTTCGGCAATAAAATTTAAAACGCGTGTAAAACATAAACCAAACGATGAAATTGGTTATTTCTTCATGTATAATGATCAACTCGATACTCCCTAGCCCCCAACAGCCTTTTTTTTCATAACACTTTAACCAGAGTGACGGGAGAGCGGCATTCAGAAAACGTGCTTATCTCGGCGAGAAAAAGCGATTTCGGCAATAAAATTTAAAACGCGTGTAAAACATAAACCAAACGATGAAATTGGTTATTTCTTCATGTATAATGATCAACTCGATACTCCCTAGCCCCCAACAGCCTTTTTTTTCATAACACTTTAACCAGAGTGACGGGAGAGCGGCATTTCAGAAAACGTGCTTATCTCGGCGAGAAAAAGCGATTTCAGGCAATAAAATTTAAAACGCGTGTAAAACATAAACCAAACGATGAAATTGGTTATTTCTTCATGTATAATGATCAACTCGATACTCCCTAGCCCCCAACAGCCTTTTTTTTCATAACACTTTAACCAGAGTGACGGGAGAGCGGCATTTCAGAAAACGTGCTTATCTCGGCGAGAAAAAGCGATTTCGGCAATAAAATTTAAAACGCGTGTAAAACATAAACCAAACGATGAAATTGGTTATTTCTTCATGTATAATGATCAACTCGATACTCCCTAGCCCCCAACAGCCTTTTTTTTCATAACACTTTAACCAGAGTGACGGGAGAGCGGCATTTCAGAAAACGTGCTTATCTCGGCGAGAAAAAGCGATTTCGGCAATAAAATTTAAAACGCGTGTAAAACATAAACCAAACGATGAAATTGGTTATTTCTTCATGTATAATGATCAACTCGATACTCCCTAGCCCCCAACAGCCTTTTTTTTCATAACACTTTAACCAGAGTGACGGGAGAGCGGCATTTCAGAAAACGTGCTTATCTCGGCGAGAAAAAGCGATTTCGGCAATAAAATTTAAAACGCGTGTAAAACATAAACCAAACGATGAAATTGGTTATTTCTTCATGTATAATGATCAACTCGATACTCCCTAGCCCCCAACAGCCTTTTTTTTCATAACACTTTAACCAGAGTGACGGGAGAGCGGCATTTCAGAAAACGTGCTTATCTCGGCGAGAAAAAGCGATTTCGGCAATAAAATTTAAAACGCGTGTAAAACATAAACCAAACGATGAAATTGGTTATTTCTTCATGTATAATGATCAACTCGATACTCCCTAGCCCCCAACAGCCTTTTTTTCATAACACTTTAACCAGAGTGACGGGAGAGCGGCATTTCAGAAAACGTGCTTATCTCGGCGAGAAAAAGCGATTTCGGCAATAAAATTTAAAACGCGTGTAAAACATAAACCAAACGATGAAATTGGTTATTTCTTCATGTATAATGATCAACTCGATACTCCCTAGCCCCCAACAGCCTTTTTTTTCATAACACTTTAACCAGAGTGACGGGAGAGCGGCATTTCAGAAAACGTGCTTATCTCGGCGAGAAAAAGCGATTTCGGCAATAAAATTTAAAACGCGTGTAAAACATAAACCAAACGATGAAATTGGTTATTTCTTCATGTATAATGATCAACTCGATACTCCCTAGCCCCCAACAGCCTTTTTTTTCATAACACTTTAACCAGAGTGACGGGAGAGCGGCATTTCAGAAAACGTGCTTATCTCGGCGAGAAAAAGCGATTTCGGCAATAAAATTTAAAACGCGTGTAAAACATAAACCAAACGATGAAATTGGTTATTTCTTCATGTATAATGATCAACTCGATACTCCCTAGCCCCCAACAGCCTTTTTTTTCATAACACTTTAACCAGAGTGACGGGAGAGCGGCATTTCAGAAAACGTGCTTATCTCGGCGAGAAAAAGCGATTTCGGCAATAAAATTTAAAACGCGTGTAAAACATAAACCAAACGATGAAATTGGTTATTTCTTCATGTATAATGATCAACTCGATACTCCCTAGCCCCCAACAGCCTTTTTTTTCATAACACTTTAACCAGAGTGACGGGAGAGCGGCATTTCAGAAAACGTGCTTATCTCGGCGAGAAAAAGCGATTTCGGCAATAAAATTTAAAACGCGTGTAAAACATAAACCAAACGATGAAATTGGTTATTTCTTCATGTATAATGATCAACTCGATACTCCCTAGCCCCCAACAGCCTTTTTTTTCATAACACTTTAACCAGAGTGACGGGAGAGCGGCATTTCAGAAAACGTGCTTATCTCGGCGAGAAAAAGCGATTTCGGCAATAAAATTTAAAACGCGTGTAAAACATAAACCAAACGATGAAATTGGTTATTTCTTCATGTATAATGATCAACTCGATACTCCCTAGCCCCCAACAGCCTTTTTTTTCATAACACTTTAACCAGAGTGACGGGAGAGCGGCATTTCAGAAAACGTGCTTATCTCGGCGAGAAAAAGCGATTTCGGCAATAAAATTTAAAACGCGTGTAAAACATAAACCAAACGATGAAATTGGTTATTTCTTCATGTATAATGATCAACTCGATACTCCCTAGCCCCCAACAGCCTTTTTTTTCATAACACTTTAACCAGAGTGACGGGAGAGCGGCATTTCAGAAAACGTGCTTATCTCGGCGAGAAAAAGCGATTTCGGCAATAAAATTTAAAACGCGTGTAAAACATAAACCAAACGATGAAATTGGTTATTTCTTCATGTATAATGATCAACTCGATACTCCCTAGCCCCCAACAGCCTTTTTTTTCATAACACTTTAACCAGAGTGACGGGAGAGCGGCATTTCAGAAAACGTGCTTATCTCGGCGAGAAAAAGCGATTTCGGCAATAAAATTTAAAACGCGTGTAAAACATAAACCAAACGATGAAATTGGTTATTTTTTCATGTATAATGATCAACTCGATACTCCCTAGCCCCCAACAGCCTTTTTTTTCATAACACTTTAACCAGAGTGACGGGAGAGCGGCATTTCAGAAAACGTGCTTATCTCGGCGAGAAAAAGCGATTTCGGATATAAAATTTAAAACGCGTGTAAAACATAAACCAAACGATGAAATTGGTTATTTCTTCATGTATAATGATCAACTCGATACTCCCTAGCCCCCAACATCCTTTTTTTTCATAACACTTTAACCAGAGTGACGGGAGAGCGGCATTTCAGAAAACGTGCTTATCTCGGCGAGAAAAAGCGATTTCGGCAATAAAATTTAAAACGCGTGTAAAACATAAACCAAACGATGAAATTGGTTATTTCTTCATGTATAATGATCAACTCGATACTCCCTAGCCCCCAACAGCCTTTTTTTTCATAACACTTTAACCAGAGTGACGGGAGAGCGGCATTTCAGAAAACGTGCTTATCTCGGCGAGAAAAAGCGATTTCGGCAATAAAATTTAAAACGCGTGTAAAACATAAACCAAACGATGAAATTGGTTATTTCTTCATGTATAATGATCAACTCGATACTCCCTAGCCCCCAACAGCCTTTTTTTTCATAACACTTTAACCAGAGTGACGGGAGAGCGGCATTTCAGAAAACGTGCTTATCTCGGCGAGAAAAAGCGATTTCGGATATAAAATTTAAAACGCGTGTAAAACATAAACCAAACGATGAAATTGGTTATTTCTTCATGTATAATGATCAACTCGATACTCCCTAGCCCCCAACAGCCTTTTTTTTCATAACACTTTAACCAGAGTGACGGGAGAGCGGCATTTCAGAAAACGTGCTTATCTCGGCGAGAAAAAGCGATTTCGGCAATAAAATTTAAAACGCGTGTAAAACATAAACCAAACGATGAAATTGGTTATTTCTTCATGTATAATGATCAACTCGATACTCCCTAGCCCCCAACAGCCTTTTTTTTCATAACACTTTAACCAGAGTGACGGGAGAGCGGCATTTCAGAAAACGTGCTTATCTCGGCGAGAAAAAGCGATTTCGGCAATAAAATTTAAAACGCGTGTAAAACATAAACCAAACGATGAAATTGGTTATTTCTTCATGTATAATGATCAACTCGATACTCCCTAGCCCCCAACAGCCTTTTTTTTCATAACACTTTAACCAGAGTGACGGGAGAGCGGCATTTCAGAAAACGTGCTTATCTCGGCGAGAAAAAGCGATTTCGGCAATAAAATTTAAAACGCGTGTAAAACATAAACCAAACGATGAAATTGGTTATTTCTTCATGTATAATGATCAACTCGATACTCCCTAGCCCCCAACAGCCTTTTTTTTCATAACACTTTAACCAGAGTGACGGGAGAGCGGCATTTCAGAAAACGTGCTTATCTCGGCGAGAAAAAGCGATTTCGGCAATAAAATTTAAAACGCGTGTAAAACATAAACCAAACGATGAAATTGGTTATTTCTTCATGTATAATGATCAACTCGATACTCCCTAGCCCCCAACAGCCTTTTTTTTCATAACACTTTAACCAGAGTGACGGGAGAGCGGCATTTCAGAAAACGTGCTTATCTCGGCGAGAAAAAGCGATTTCGGCAATAAAATTTAAAACGCGTGTAAAACATAAACCAAACGATGAAATTGGTTATTTCTTCATGTATAATGATCAACTCGATACTCCCTAGCCCCCAACAGCCTTTTTTTTCATAACACTTTAACCAGAGTGACGGGAGAGCGGCATTTCAGAAAACGTGCTTATCTCGGCGAGAAAAAGCGATTTCGGCAATAAAATTTAAAACGCGTGTAAAACATAAACCAAACGATGAAATTGGTTATTTCTTCATGTATAATGATCAACTCGATACTCCCTAGCCCCCAACAGCCTTTTTTTTCATAACACTTTAACCAGAGTGACGGGAGAGCGGCATTTCAGAAAACGTGCTTATCTCGGCGAGAAAAAGCGATTTCGGCAATAAAATTTAAAACGCGTGTAAAACATAAACCAAACGATGAAATTGGTTATTTTTTCATGTATAATGATCAACTCGATACTCCCTAGCCCCCAACAGCCTTTTTTTTCATAACACTTTAACCAGAGTGACGGGAGAGCGGCATTTCAGAAAACGTGCTTATCTCGGCGAGAAAAAGCGATTTCGGCAATAAAATTTAAAACGCGTGTAAAACATAAACCAAACGATGAAATTGGTTATTTCTTCATGTATAATGATCAACTCGATACTCCCTAGCCCCCAACAGCCTTTTTTTTCATAACACTTTAACCAGAGTGACGGGAGAGCGGCATTTCAGAAAACGTGCTTATCTCGGCGAGAAAAAGCGATTTCGGCAATAAAATTTAAAACGCGTGTAAAACATAAACCAAACGATGAAATTGGTTATTTCTTCATGTATAATGATCAACTCGATACTCCCTAGCCCCCAACAGCCTTTTTTTTCATAACACTTTAACCAGAGTGACGGGAGAGCGGCATTTCAGAAAACGTGCTTATCTCGGCGAGAAAAAGCGATTTCGGCAATAAAATTTAAAACGCGTGTAAAACATAAACCAAACGATGAAATTGGTTATTTCTTCATGTATAATGATCAACTCGATACTCCCTAGCCCCCAACAGCCTTTTTTTTCATAACACTTTAACCAGAGTGACGGGAGAGCGGCATTTCAGAAAACGTGCTTATCTCGGCGAGAAAAAGCGATTTCGGATATAAAATTTAAAACGCGTGTAAAACATAAACCAAACGATGAAATTGGTTATTTCTTCATGTATAATGATCAACTCGATACTCCCTAGCCCCCAACAGCCTTTTTTTTCATAACACTTTAACCAGAGTGACGGGAGAGCGGCATTTCAGAAAACGTGCTTATCTCGGCGAGAAAAAGCGATTTCGGCAATAAAATTTAAAACGCGTGTAAAACATAAACCAAACGATGAAATTGGTTATTTCTTCATGTATAATGATCAACTCGATACTCCCTAGCCCCCAACAGCCTTTTTTTTCATAACACTTTAACCAGAGTGACGGGAGAGCGGCATTTCAGAAAACGTGCTTATCTCGGCGAGAAAAAGCGATTTCGGCAATAAAATTTAAAACGCGTGTAAAACATAAACCAAACGATGAAATTGGTTATTTCTTCATGTATAATGATCAACTCGATACTCCCTAGCCCCCAACAGCCTTTTTTTTCATAACACTTTAACCAGAGTGACGGGAGAGCGGCATTTCAGAAAACGTGCTTATCTCGGCGAAAAAAAGCGATTTCGGCAATAAAATTTAAAACGCGTGTAAAACATAAACCAAACGATGAAATTGGTTATTTCTTCATGTATAATGATCAACTCGATACTCCCTAGCCCCCAACAGCCTTTTTTTTCATAACACTTTAACCAGAGTGACGGGAGAGCGGCATTTCAGAAAACGTGCTTATCTCGGCGAGAAAAAGCGATTTCGGCAATAAAATTTAAAACGCGTGTAAAACATAAACCAAACGATGAAATTGGTTATTTCTTCATGTATAATGATCAACTCGATACTCCCTAGCCCCCAACAGCCTTTTTTTTCATAACACTTTAACCAGAGTGACGGGAGAGCGGCATTTCAGAAAACGTGCTTATCTCGGCGAGAAAAAGCGATTTCGGCAATAAAATTTAAAACGCGTGTAAAACATAAACCAAACGATGAAATTGGTTATTTCTTCATGTATAATGATCAACTCGATACTCCCTAGCCCCCAACAGCCTTTTTTTTCATAACACTTTAACCAGAGTGACGGGAGAGCGGCATTTCAGAAAACGTGCTTATCTCGGCGAGAAAAAGCGATTTCGGATATAAAATTTAAAACGCGTGTAAAACATAAACCAAACGATGAAATTGGTTATTTCTTCATGTATAATGATCAACTCGATACTCCCTAGCCCCCAACAGCCTTTTTTTTCATAACACTTTAACCAGAGTGACGGGAGAGCGGCATTTCAGAAAACGTGCTTATCTCGGCGAGAAAAAGCGATTTCGGATATAAAATTTAAAACGCGTGTAAAACATAAACCAAACGATGAAATTGGTTATTTCTTCATGTATAATGATCAACTCGAGTCGAGCTCCAGGGAGAGAGGCTGATTTTTCGCTTTTTGAGGCCGACCGACGAACCGGCGCGGGGCGGACTCAAAAGCCCGCAGAGCCGTAGGCACTTAGAAAAGTTTCGCCTTTGGCTGTGAGCTCCAGGGGGAGAGGCTGGTTTTGCGTTATTTTAGGCCGGCTGGAGAACCGGCGCGGGTCGGACGCACAATCCCCGCAGAGCCGTGGGCACTTAGAAAATTTTTGCCAAGTTGGCTCTGAGCGCCTGGTACCTAATATGGAAGTATAGAGGCCGACTTTCGGGCAAGATCACGCCGCGTTAGGCTTCCAGGACCCCGGCTAAGCAATTTTACCGGGCCGCCCGGTTCTTTTTTTGAACCAGCCCGGTTCTTTTTACACTTCCAGCTGGAGCTCAGCAGCGGCTTTTTGCGCAAGATCACGCCGGGTTAGGCTTCCAGGACCTCGGCTAAGCAATTCTACCGGGCCGCCCGGTTCTTTTTTTGAACCAGCCCGGTTCTTTTTACACTTCCAGCTGGAGCTCACGAGCGGCTTTTTGGACAAGATCACGCCGTGTTAGGCTTCCAGAGCCCCGGCTAAGCAATTTTACCGGCCCGCCCGGTTCTTTTTTTAACCAGCCCGGTTCTTTTTACACTTCCAGCTGGAGCTCAGCAGCGGGTTTTTGGACAAGATCACGCCGTGTTAGGCTTCCAGAGCCCCGGCTAAGCAATTTTACAGGGTCGCCCGGTTCTTTTTTTTAACCAGCCCGGTTTTTTTTACACTTCCAGCTGGAGCTCAGCAGCGGCTTTTTGCACAGTATCACGCCGGGTTAGGCTTCCAGAGCCCCGGCTAAGCAATTTTACCGGGCCGCCCGGTTCTTTTTTTTAACCAGCCCGGTTCTTTTTACACTTCCAGCTGGAGCTCAGCAGCGGCTTTTTGGACAAGATCACGCCGTGTTAGGCTTCCAGAGCCCCGGCTAAGCAATTTTACCGGGTCGCCCGGTTCTTTTTTTTAACCAGCCCGGTTCTTTTTACACTTCCAGCTGGAGCTCAGCAGCGGCTTTTTGGACAAGATCACGCCGTGTTAGGCTTCCAGAGCCCCGGCTAAGTAATTTTACCGGGTCGCCCGGTTCTTTTTTTAACCAGCCCGGTTCTTTTTACACTTCCAGCTGGAGCTCAGCATCGTGTAAAACATAAACCAAACGATGAAATTGGTTATTTCTTCATGTATAATGATCAACTCGATACTCCCTAGCCCCCAACAGCCTTTTTTTTCATAACACTTTAACCAGAGTGACGGGAGAGCGGCATTTCAGAAAACGTGCTTATCTCGGCGAGAAAAAGCGATTTCGGCAATAAAATTTAAAACGCGTGTAAAACATAAACCAAACGATGAAATTGGTTATTTCTTCATGTATAATGATCAACTCGATACTCCCTAGCCCCCAACAGCCTTTTTTTTCATAACACTTTAACCAGAGTGACGGGAGAGCGGCATTTCAGAAAACGTGCTTATCTCGGCGAGAAAAAGCGATTTCGGCAATAAAATTTAAAACGCGTGTAAAACATAAACCAAACGATGAAATTGGTTATTTCTTCATGTATAATGATCAACTCGATACTCCCTAGCCCCCAACAGCCTTTTTTTTCATAACACTTTAACCAGAGTGACGGGAGAGCGGCATTTCAGAAAACGTGCTTATCTCGGCGAGAAAAAGCGATTTCGGCAATAAAATTTAAAACGCGTGTAAAACATAAACCAAACGATGAAATTGGTTATTTCTTCATGTATAATGATCAACTCGATACTCCCTAGCCCCCAACAGCCTTTTTTTTCATAACACTTTAACCAGAGTGACGGGAGAGCGGCATTTCAGAAAACGTGCTTATCTCGGCGAGAAAAAGCGATTTCGGCAATAAAATTTAAAACGCGTGTAAAACATAAACCAAACGATGAAATTGGTTATTTCTTCATGTATAATGATCAACTCGATACTCCCTAGCCCCCAACAGCCTTTTTTTTCATAACACTTTAACCAGAGTGACGGGAGAGCGGCATTTCAGAAAACGTGCTTATCTCGGCGAGAAAAAGCGATTTCGGCAATAAAATTTAAAACGCGTGTAAAACATAAACCAAACGATGAAATTGGTTATTTCTTCATGTATAATGATCAACTCGATACTCCCTAGCCCCCAACAGCCTTTTTTTTCATAACACTTTAACCAGAGTGACGGGAGAGCGGCATTTCAGAAAACGTGCTTATCTCGGCGAGAAAAAGCGATTTCGGCAATAAAATTTAAAACGCGTGTAAAACATAAACCAAACGATGAAATTGGTTATTTCTTCATGTATAATGATCAACTCGATACTCCCTAGCCCCCAACAGCCTTTTTTTTCATAACACTTTAACCAGAGTGACGGGAGAGCGGCATTTCAGAAAACGTGCTTATCTCGGCGAGAAAAAGCGATTTCGGCAATAAAATTTAAAACGCGTGTAAAACATAAACCAAACGATGAAATTGGTTATTTCTTCATGTATAATGATCAACTCGATACTCCCTAGCCCCCAACAGCCTTTTTTTTCATAACACTTTAACCAGAGTGACGGGAGAGCGGCATTTCAGAAAACGTGCTTATCTCGGCGAGAAAAAGCGATTTCGGCAATAAAATTTAAAACGCGTGTAAAACATAAACCAAACGATGAAATTGGTTATTTCTTCATGTATAATGATCAACTCGATACTCCCTAGCCCCCAACAGCCTTTTTTTTCATAACACTTTAACCAGAGTGACGGGAGAGCGGCATTTCAGAAAACGTGCTTATCTCGGCGAGAAAAAGCGATTTCGGCAATAAAATTTAAAACGCGTGTAAAACATAAACCAAACGATGAAATTGGTTATTTCTTCATGTATAATGATCAACTCGATACTCCCTAGCCCCCAACAGCCTTTTTTTTCATAACACTTTAACCAGAGTGACGGGAGAGCGGCATTTCAGAAAACGTGCTTATCTCGGCGAGAAAAAGCGATTTCGGCAATAAAATTTAAAACGCGTGTAAAACATAAACCAAACGATGAAATTGGTTATTTCTTCATGTATAATGATCAACTCGATACTCCCTAGCCCCCAACAGCCTTTTTTTTCATAACACTTTAACCAGAGTGACGGGAGAGCGGCATTTCAGAAAACGTGCTTATCTCGGCGAGAAAAAGCGATTTCGGCAATAAAATTTAAAACGCGTGTAAAACATAAACCAAACGATGAAATTGGTTATTTCTTCATGTATAATGATCAACTCGATACTCCCTAGCCCCCAACAGCCTTTTTTTTCATAACACTTTAACCAGAGTGACGGGAGAGCGGCATTTCAGAAAACGTGCTTATCTCGGCGAGAAAAAGCGATTTCGGCAATAAAATTTAAAACGCGTGTAAAACATAAACCAAACGATGAAATTGGTTATTTCTTCATGTATAATGATCAACTCGATACTCCCTAGCCCCCAACAGCCTTTTTTTTCATAACACTTTAACCAGAGTGACGGGAGAGCGGCATTTCAGAAAACGTGCTTATCTCGGCGAGAAAAAGCGATTTCGGCAATAAAATTTAAAACGCGTGTAAAACATAAACCAAACGATGAAATTGGTTATTTCTTCATGTATAATGATCAACTCGATACTCCCTAGCCCCCAACAGCCTTTTTTTTCATAACACTTTAACCAGAGTGACGGGAGAGCGGCATTTCAGAAAACGTGCTTATCTCGGCGAGAAAAAGCGATTTCGGCAATAAAATTTAAAACGCGTGTAAAACATAAACCAAACGATGAAATTGGTTATTTCTTCATGTATAATGATCAACTCGATACTCCCTAGCCCCCAACAGCCTTTTTTTTCATAACACTTTAACCAGAGTGACGGGAGAGCGGCATTTCAGAAAACGTGCTTATCTCGGCGAGAAAAAGCGATTTCGGCAATAAAATTTAAAACGCGTGTAAAACATAAACCAAACGATGAAATTGGTTATTTCTTCATGTATAATGATCAACTCGATACTCCCTAGCCCCCAACAGCCTTTTTTTTCATAACACTTTAACCAGAGTGACGGGAGAGCGGCATTTCAGAAAACGTGCTTATCTCGGCGAGAAAAAGCGATTTCGGCAATAAAATTTAAAACGCGTGTAAAACATAAACCAAACGATGAAATTGGTTATTTCTTCATGTATAATGATCAACTCGATACTCCCTAGCCCCCAACAGCCTTTTTTTTCATAACACTTTAACCAGAGTGACGGGAGAGCGGCATTTCAGAAAACGTGCTTATCTCGGCGAGAAAAAGCGATTTCGGCAATAAAATTTAAAACGCGTGTAAAACATAAACCAAACGATGAAATTGGTTATTTCTTCATGTATAATGATCAACTCGATACTCCCTAGCCCCCAACAGCCTTTTTTTTCATAACACTTTAACCAGAGTGACGGGAGAGCGGCATTTCAGAAAACGTGCTTATCTCGGCGAGAAAAAGCGATTTCGGCAATAAAATTTAAAACGCGTGTAAAACATAAACCAAACGATGAAATTGGTTATTTCTTCATGTATAATGATCAACTCGATACTCCCTAGCCCCCAACAGCCTTTTTTTTCATAACACTTTAACCAGAGTGACGGGAGAGCGGCATTTCAGAAAACGTGCTTATCTCGGCGAGAAAAAGCGATTTCGGCAATAAAATTTAAAACGCGTGTAAAACATAAACCAAACGATGAAATTGGTTATTTCTTCATGTATAATGATCAACTCGATACTCCCTAGCCCCCAACAGCCTTTTTTTTCATAACACTTTAACCAGAGTGACGGGAGAGCGGCATTTCAGAAAACGTGCTTATCTCGGCGAGAAAAAGCGATTTCGGCAATAAAATTTAAAACGCGTGTAAAACATAAACCAAACGATGAAATTGGTTATTTCTTCATGTATAATGATCAACTCGATACTCCCTAGCCCCCAACAGCCTTTTTTTTCATAACACTTTAACCAGAGTGACGGGAGAGCGGCATTTCAGAAAACGTGCTTATCTCGGCGAGAAAAAGCGATTTCGGCAATAAAATTTAAAACGCGTGTAAAACATAAACCAAACGATGAAATTGGTTATTTCTTCATGTATAATGATCAACTCGATACTCCCTAGCCCCCAACAGCCTTTTTTTTCATAACACTTTAACCAGAGTGACGGGAGAGCGGCATTTCAGAAAACGTGCTTATCTCGGCGAGAAAAAGCGATTTCGGCAATAAAATTTAAAACGCGTGTAAAACATAAACCAAACGATGAAATTGGTTATTTCTTCATGTATAATGATCAACTCGATACTCCCTAGCCCCCAACAGCCTTTTTTTTCATAACACTTTAACCAGAGTGACGGGAGAGCGGCATTTCAGAAAACGTGCTTATCTCGGCGAGAAAAAGCGATTTCGGCAATAAAATTTAAAACGCGTGTAAAACATAAACCAAACGATGAAATTGGTTATTTCTTCATGTATAATGATCAACTCGATACTCCCTAGCCCCCAACAGCCTTTTTTTTCATAACACTTTAACCAGAGTGACGGGAGAGCGGCATTTCAGAAAACGTGCTTATCTCGGCGAGAAAAAGCGATTTCGGCAATAAAATTTAAAACAACGTGTAAAACATAAACCAAACGATGAAATTGGTTATTTCTTCATGTATAATGATCAACTCGATACTCCCTAGCCCCCAACAGCCTTTTTTTTCATAACACTTTAACCAGAGTGACGGGAGAGCGGCATTTCAGAAAACGTGCTTATCTGCGGCGAGAAAAAGCGATTTCGGCAATAAAATTTAAAACGCGTGTAAAACATAAACCAAACGATGAAATTGGTTATTTCTTCATGTATAATGATCAACTCGATACTCCCTAGCCCCCAACAGCCTTTTTTTTCATAACACTTTAACCAGAGTGACGGGAGAGCGGCATTTCAGAAAACGTGCTTATCTCGGCGAGAAAAAGCGATTTCGGCAATAAAATTTAAAACGCGTGTAAAACATAAACCAAACGATGAAATTGGTTATTTCTTCATGTATAATGATCAACTCGATACTCCCTAGCCCCCAACAGCCTTTTTTTTCATAACACTTTAACCAGAGTGACGGGAGAGCGGCATTTCAGAAAACGTGCTTATCTCGGCGAGAAAAAGCGATTTCGGCAATAAAATTTAAAACGCGTGTAAAACATAAACCAAACGATGAAATTGGTTATTTCTTCATGTATAATGATCAACTCGATACTCCCTAGCCCCCAACAGCCTTTTTTTTCATAACACTTTAACCAGAGTGACGGGAGAGCGGCATTTCAGAAAACGTGCTTATCTCGGCGAGAAAAAGCGATTTCGGCAATAAAATTTAAAACGCGTGTAAAACATAAACCAAACGATGAAATTGGTTATTTCTTCATGTATAATGATCAACTCGATACTCCCTAGCCCCCAACAGCCTTTTTTTTCATAACACTTTAACCAGAGTGACGGGAGAGCGGCATTTCAGAAAACGTGCTTATCTCGGCGAGAAAAAGCGATTTCGGCAATAAAATTTAAAACGCGTGTAAAACATAAACCAAACGATGAAATTGGTTATTTCTTCATGTATAATGATCAACTCGATACTCCCTAGCCCCCAACAGCCTTTTTTTTCATAACACTTTAACCAGAGTGACGGGAGAGCGGCATTTCAGAAAACGTGCTTATCTCGGCGAGAAAAAGCGATTTCGGCAATAAAATTTAAAACGCGTGTAAAACATAAACCAAACGATGAAATTGGTTATTTCTTCATGTATAATGATCAACTCGATACTCCCTAGCCCCCAACAGCCTTTTTTTTCATAACACTTTAACCAGAGTGACGGGAGAGCGGCATTTCAGAAAACGTGCTTATCTCGGCGAGAAAAAGCGATTTCGGCAATAAAATTTAAAACGCGTGTAAAACATAAACCAAACGATGAAATTGGTTATTTCTTCATGTATAATGATCAACTCGATACTCCCTAGCCCCCAACAGCCTTTTTTTTCATAACACTTTAACCAGAGTGACGGGAGAGCGGCATTTCAGAAAACGTGCTTATCTCGGCGAGAAAAAGCGATTTCGGCAATAAAATTTAAAACGCGTGTAAAACATAAACCAAACGATGAAATTGGTTATTTCTTCATGTATAATGATCAACTCGATACTCCCTAGCCCCCAACAGCCTTTTTTTTCATAACACTTTAACCAGAGTGACGGGAGAGCGGCATTTCAGAAAACGTGCTTATCTCGGCGAGAAAAAGCGATTTCGGCAATAAAATTTAAAACGCGTGTAAAACATAAACCAAACGATGAAATTGGTTATTTCTTCATGTATAATGATCAACTCGATACTCCCTAGCCCCCAACAGCCTTTTTTTTCATAACACTTTAACCAGAGTGACGGGAGAGCGGCATTTCAGAAAACGTGCTTATCTCGGCGAGAAAAAGCGATTTCGGCAATAAAATTTAAAACGCGTGTAAAACATAAACCAAACGATGAAATTGGTTATTTCTTCATGTATAATGATCAACTCGATACTCCCTAGCCCCCAACAGCCTTTTTTTTCATAACACTTTAACCAGAGTGACGGGAGAGCGGCATTTCAGAAAACGTGCTTATCTCGGCGAGAAAAAGCGATTTCGGCAATAAAATTTAAAACGCGTGTAAAACATAAACCAAACGATGAAATTGGTTATTTCTTCATGTATAATGATCAACTCGATACTCCCTAGCCCCCAACAGCCTTTTTTTTCATAACACTTTAACCAGAGTGACGGGAGAGCGGCATTTCAGAAAACGTGCTTATCTCGGCGAGAAAAAGCGATTTCGGCAATAAAATTTAAAACGCGTGTAAAACATAAACCAAACGATGAAATTGGTTATTTCTTCATGTATAATGATCAACTCGATACTCCCTAGCCCCCAACAGCCTTTTTTTTCATAACACTTTAACCAGAGTGACGGGAGAGCGGCATTTCAGAAAACGTGCTTATCTCGGCGAGAAAAAGCGATTTCGGCAATAAAATTTAAAACGCGTGTAAAACATAAACCAAACGATGAAATTGGTTATTTCTTCATGTATAATGATCAACTCGATACTCCCTAGCCCCCAACAGCCTTTTTTTTCATAACACTTTAACCAGAGTGACGGGAGAGCGGCATTTCAGAAAACGTGCTTATCTCGGCGAGAAAAAGCGATTTCGGCAATAAAATTTAAAACGCGTGTAAAACATAAACCAAACGATGAAATTGGTTATTTCTTCATGTATAATGATCAACTCGATACTCCCTAGCCCCCAACAGCCTTTTTTTTCATAACACTTTAACCAGAGTGACGGGAGAGCGGCATTTCAGAAAACGTGCTTATCTCGGCGAGAAAAAGCGATTTCGGCAATAAAATTTAAAACGCGTGTAAAACATAAACCAAACGATGAAATTGGTTATTTCTTCATGTATAATGATCAACTCGATACTCCCTAGCCCCCAACAGCCTTTTTTTTCATAACACTTTAACCAGAGTGACGGGAGAGCGGCATTTCAGAAAACGTGCTTATCTCGGCGAGAAAAAGCGATTTCGGCAATAAAATTTAAAACGCGTGTAAAACATAAACCAAACGATGAAATTGGTTATTTCTTCATGTATAATGATCAACTCGATACTCCCTAGCCCCCAACAGCCTTTTTTTTCATAACACTTTAACCAGAGTGACGGGAGAGCGGCATTTCAGAAAACGTGCTTATCTCGGCGAGAAAAAGCGATTTCGGCAATAAAATTTAAAACGCGTGTAAAACATAAACCAAACGATGAAATTGGTTATTTCTTCATGTATAATGATCAACTCGATACTCCCTAGCCCCCAACAGCCTTTTTTTTCATAACACTTTAACCAGAGTGACGGGAGAGCGGCATTTCAGAAAACGTGCTTATCTCGGCGAGAAAAAGCGATTTCGGCAATAAAATTTAAAACGCGTGTAAAACATAAACCAAACGATGAAATTGGTTATTTCTTCATGTATAATGATCAACTCGATACTCCCTAGCCCCCAACAGCCTTTTTTTTCATAACACTTTAACCAGAGTGACGGGAGAGCGGCATTTCAGAAAACGTGCTTATCTCGGCGAGAAAAAGCGATTTCGGCAATAAAATTTAAAACGCGTGTAAAACATAAACCAAACGATGAAATTGGTTATTTCTTCATGTATAATGATCAACTCGATACTCCCTAGCCCCCAACAGCCTTTTTTTTCATAACACTTTAACCAGAGTGACGGGAGAGCGGCATTTCAGAAAACGTGCTTATCTCGGCGAGAAAAAGCGATTTCGGCAATAAAATTTAAAACGCGTGTAAAACATAAACCAAACGATGAAATTGGTTATTTCTTCATGTATAATGATCAACTCGATACTCCCTAGCCCCCAACAGCCTTTTTTTTCATAACACTTTAACCAGAGTGACGGGAGAGCGGCATTTCAGAAAACGTGCTTATCTCGGCGAGAAAAAGCGATTTCGGCAATAAAATTTAAAACGCGTGTAAAACATAAACCAAACGATGAAATTGGTTATTTCTTCATGTATAATGATCAACTCGATACTCCCTAGCCCCCAACAGCCTTTTTTTTCATAACACTTTAACCAGAGTGACGGGAGAGCGGCATTTCAGAAAACGTGCTTATCTCGGCGAGAAAAAGCGATTTCGGCAATAAAATTTAAAACGCGTGTAAAACATAAACCAAACGATGAAATTGGTTATTTCTTCATGTATAATGATCAACTCGATACTCCCTAGCCCCCAACAGCCTTTTTTTTCATAACACTTTAACCAGAGTGACGGGAGAGCGGCATTTCAGAAAACGTGCTTATCTCGGCGAGAAAAAGCGATTTCGGCAATAAAATTTAAAACGCGTGTAAAACATAAACCAAACGATGAAATTGGTTATTTCTTCATGTATAATGATCAACTCGATACTCCCTAGCCCCCAACAGCCTTTTTTTTCATAACACTTTAACCAGAGTGACGGGAGAGCGGCATTTCAGAAAACGTGCTTATCTCGGCGAGAAAAAGCGATTTCGGCAATAAAATTTAAAACGCGTGTAAAACATAAACCAAACGATGAAATTGGTTATTTCTTCATGTATAATGATCAACTCGATACTCCCTAGCCCCCAACAGCCTTTTTTTTCATAACACTTTAACCAGAGTGACGGGAGAGCGGCATTTCAGAAAACGTGCTTATCTCGGCGAGAAAAAGCGATTTCGGCAATAAAATTTAAAACGCGTGTAAAACATAAACCAAACGATGAAATTGGTTATTTCTTCATGTATAATGATCAACTCGATACTCCCTAGCCCCCAACAGCCTTTTTTTTCATAACACTTTAACCAGAGTGACGGGAGAGCGGCATTTCAGAAAACGTGCTTATCTCGGCGAGAAAAAGCGATTTCGGCAATAAAATTTAAAACGCGTGTAAAACATAAACCAAACGATGAAATTGGTTATTTCTTCATGTATAATGATCAACTCGATACTCCCTAGCCCCCAACAGCCTTTTTTTTCATAACACTTTAACCAGAGTGACGGGAGAGCGGCATTTCAGAAAACGTGCTTATCTCGGCGAGAAAAAGCGATTTCGGCAATAAAATTTAAAACGCGTGTAAAACATAAACCAAACGATGAAATTGGTTATTTCTTCATGTATAATGATCAACTCGATACTCCCTAGCCCCCAACAGCCTTTTTTTTCATAACACTTTAACCAGAGTGACGGGAGAGCGGCATTTCAGAAAACGTGCTTATCTCGGCGAGAAAAAGCGATTTCGGCAATAAAATTTAAAACGCGTGTAAAACATAAACCAAACGATGAAATTGGTTATTTCTTCATGTATAATGATCAACTCGATACTCCCTAGCCCCCAACAGCCTTTTTTTTCATAACACTTTAACCAGAGTGACGGGAGAGCGGCATTTCAGAAAACGTGCTTATCTCGGCGAGAAAAAGCGATTTCGGCAATAAAATTTAAAACGCGTGTAAAACATAAACCAAACGATGAAATTGGTTATTTCTTCATGTATAATGATCAACTCGATACTCCCTAGCCCCCAACAGCCTTTTTTTTCATAACACTTTAACCAGAGTGACGGGAGAGCGGCATTTCAGAAAACGTGCTTATCTCGGCGAGAAAAAGCGATTTCGGCAATAAAATTTAAAACGCGTGTAAAACATAAACCAAACGATGAAATTGGTTATTTCTTCATGTATAATGATCAACTCGATACTCCCTAGCCCCCAACAGCCTTTTTTTTCATAACACTTTAACCAGAGTGACGGGAGAGCGGCATTTCAGAAAACGTGCTTATCTCGGCGAGAAAAAGCGATTTCGGCAATAAAATTTAAAACGCGTGTAAAACATAAACCAAACGATGAAATTGGTTATTTCTTCATGTATAATGATCAACTCGATACTCCCTAGCCCCCAACAGCCTTTTTTTTCATAACACTTTAACCAGAGTGACGGGAGAGCGGCATTTCAGAAAACGTGCTTATCTCGGCGAGAAAAAGCGATTTCGGCAATAAAATTTAAAACGCGTGTAAAACATAAACCAAACGATGAAATTGGTTATTTCTTCATGTATAATGATCAACTCGATACTCCCTAGCCCCCAACAGCCTTTTTTTTCATAACACTTTAACCAGAGTGACGGGAGAGCGGCATTTCAGAAAACGTGCTTATCTCGGCGAGAAAAAGCGATTTCGGCAATAAAATTTAAAACGCGTGTAAAACATAAACCAAACGATGAAATTGGTTATTTCTTCATGTATAATGATCAACTCGATACTCCCTAGCCCCCAACAGCCTTTTTTTTCATAACACTTTAACCAGAGTGACGGGAGAGCGGCATTTCAGAAAACGTGCTTATCTCGGCGAGAAAAAGCGATTTCGGCAATAAAATTTAAAACGCGTGTAAAACATAAACCAAACGATGAAATTGGTTATTTCTTCATGTATAATGATCAACTCGATACTCCCTAGCCCCCAACAGCCTTTTTTTTCATAACACTTTAACCAGAGTGACGGGAGAGCGGCATTTCAGAAAACGTGCTTATCTCGGCGAGAAAAAGCGATTTCGGCAATAAAATTTAAAACGCGTGTAAAACATAAACCAAACGATGAAATTGGTTATTTCTTCATGTATAATGATCAACTCGATACTCCCTAGCCCCCAACAGCCTTTTTTTTCATAACACTTTAACCAGAGTGACGGGAGAGCGGCATTTCAGAAAACGTGCTTATCTCGGCGAGAAAAAGCGATTTCGGCAATAAAATTTAAAACGCGTGTAAAACATAAACCAAACGATGAAATTGGTTATTTCTTCATGTATAATGATCAACTCGATACTCCCTAGCCCCCAACAGCCTTTTTTTTCATAACACTTTAACCAGAGTGACGGGAGAGCGGCATTTCAGAAAACGTGCTTATCTCGGCGAGAAAAAGCGATTTCGGCAATAAAATTTAAAACGCGTGTAAAACATAAACCAAACGATGAAATTGGTTATTTCTTCATGTATAATGATCAACTCGATACTCCCTAGCCCCCAACAGCCTTTTTTTTCATAACACTTTAACCAGAGTGACGGGAGAGCGGCATTTCAGAAAACGTGCTTATCTCGGCGAGAAAAAGCGATTTCGGCAATAAAATTTAAAACGCGTGTAAAACATAAACCAAACGATGAAATTGGTTATTTCTTCATGTATAATGATCAACTCGATACTCCCTAGCCCCCAACAGCCTTTTTTTTCATAACACTTTAACCAGAGTGACGGGAGAGCGGCATTTCAGAAAACGTGCTTATCTCGGCGAGAAAAAGCGATTTCGGCAATAAAATTTAAAACGCGTGTAAAACATAAACCAAACGATGAAATTGGTTATTTCTTCATGTATAATGATCAACTCGATACTCCCTAGCCCCCAACAGCCTTTTTTTTCATAACACTTTAACCAGAGTGACGGGAGAGCGGCATTTCAGAAAACGTGCTTATCTCGGCGAGAAAAAGCGATTTCGGCAATAAAATTTAAAACGCGTGTAAAACATAAACCAAACGATGAAATTGGTTATTTCTTCATGTATAATGATCAACTCGATACTCCCTAGCCCCCAACAGCCTTTTTTTTCATAACACTTTAACCAGAGTGACGGGAGAGCGGCATTTCAGAAAACGTGCTTATCTCGGCGAGAAAAAGCGATTTCGGCAATAAAATTTAAAACGCGTGTAAAACATAAACCAAACGATGAAATTGGTTATTTCTTCATGTATAATGATCAACTCGATACTCCCTAGCCCCCAACAGCCTTTTTTTTCATAACACTTTAACCAGAGTGACGGGAGAGCGGCATTTCAGAAAACGTGCTTATCTCGGCGAGAAAAAGCGATTTCGGCAATAAAATTTAAAACGCGTGTAAAACATAAACCAAACGATGAAATTGGTTATTTCTTCATGTATAATGATCAACTCGATACTCCCTAGCCCCCAACAGCCTTTTTTTTCATAACACTTTAACCAGAGTGACGGGAGAGCGGCATTTCAGAAAACGTGCTTATCTCGGCGAGAAAAAGCGATTTCGGCAATAAAATTTAAAACGCGTGTAAAACATAAACCAAACGATGAAATTGGTTATTTCTTCATGTATAATGATCAACTCGATACTCCCTAGCCCCCAACAGCCTTTTTTTTCATAACACTTTAACCAGAGTGACGGGAGAGCGGCATTTCAGAAAACGTGCTTATCTCGGCGAGAAAAAGCGATTTCGGCAATAAAATTTAAAACGCGTGTAAAACATAAACCAAACGATGAAATTGGTTATTTCTTCATGTATAATGATCAACTCGATACTCCCTAGCCCCCAACAGCCTTTTTTTTCATAACACTTTAACCAGAGTGACGGGAGAGCGGCATTTCAGAAAACGTGCTTATCTCGGCGAGAAAAAGCGATTTCGGCAATAAAATTTAAAACGCGTGTAAAACATAAACCAAACGATGAAATTGGTTATTTCTTCATGTATAATGATCAACTCGATACTCCCTAGCCCCCAACAGCCTTTTTTTTCATAACACTTTAACCAGAGTGACGGGAGAGCGGCATTTCAGAAAACGTGCTTATCTCGGCGAGAAAAAGCGATTTCGGCAATAAAATTTAAAACGCGTGTAAAACATAAACCAAACGATGAAATTGGTTATTTCTTCATGTATAATGATCAACTCGATACTCCCTAGCCCCCAACAGCCTTTTTTTTCATAACACTTTAACCAGAGTGACGGGAGAGCGGCATTTCAGAAAACGTGCTTATCTCGGCGAGAAAAAGCGATTTCGGCAATAAAATTTAAAACGCGTGTAAAACATAAACCAAACGATGAAATTGGTTATTTCTTCATGTATAATGATCAACTCGATACTCCCTAGCCCCCAACAGCCTTTTTTTTCATAACACTTTAACCAGAGTGACGGGAGAGCGGCATTTCAGAAAACGTGCTTATCTCGGCGAGAAAAAGCGATTTCGGCAATAAAATTTAAAACGCGTGTAAAACATAAACCAAACGATGAAATTGGTTATTTCTTCATGTATAATGATCAACTCGATACTCCCTAGCCCCCAACAGCCTTTTTTTTCATAACACTTTAACCAGAGTGACGGGAGAGCGGCATTTCAGAAAACGTGCTTATCTCGGCGAGAAAAAGCGATTTCGGCAATAAAATTTAAAACGCGTGTAAAACATAAACCAAACGATGAAATTGGTTATTTCTTCATGTATAATGATCAACTCGATACTCCCTAGCCCCCAACAGCCTTTTTTTTCATAACACTTTAACCAGAGTGACGGGAGAGCGGCATTTCAGAAAACGTGCTTATCTCGGCGAGAAAAAGCGATTTCGGCAATAAAATTTAAAACGCGTGTAAAACATAAACCAAACGATGAAATTGGTTATTTCTTCATGTATAATGATCAACTCGATACTCCCTAGCCCCCAACAGCCTTTTTTTTCATAACACTTTAACCAGAGTGACGGGAGAGCGGCATTTCAGAAAACGTGCTTATCTCGGCGAGAAAAAGCGATTTCGGCAATAAAATTTAAAACGCGTGTAAAACATAAACCAAACGATGAAATTGGTTATTTCTTCATGTATAATGATCAACTCGATACTCCCTAGCCCCCAACAGCCTTTTTTTTCATAACACTTTAACCAGAGTGACGGGAGAGCGGCATTTCAGAAAACGTGCTTATCTCGGCGAGAAAAAGCGATTTCGGCAATAAAATTTAAAACGCGTGTAAAACATAAACCAAACGATGAAATTGGTTATTTCTTCATGTATAATGATCAACTCGATACTCCCTAGCCCCCAACAGCCTTTTTTTTCATAACACTTTAACCAGAGTGACGGGAGAGCGGCATTTCAGAAAACGTGCTTATCTCGGCGAGAAAAAGCGATTTCGGCAATAAAATTTAAAACGCGTGTAAAACATAAATCAAACGATGAAATTGGTTATTTCTTCATGTATAATGATCAACTCGATACTCCCTAGCCCCCAACAGCCTTTTTTTTCATAACACTTTAACCAGAGTGACGGGAGAGCGGCATTTCAGAAAACGTGCTTATCTCGGCGAGAAAAAGCGATTTCGGCAATAAAATTTAAAACGCGTGTAAAACATAAACCAAACGATGAAATTGGTTATTTCTTCATGTATAATGATCAACTCGATACTCCCTAGCCCCCAACAGCCTTTTTTTTCATAACACTTTAACCAGAGTGACGGGAGAGCGGCATTTCAGAAAACGTGCTTATCTCGGCGAGAAAAAGCGATTTCGGCAATAAAATTTAAAACGCGTGTAAAACATAAACCAAACGATGAAATTGGTTATTTCTTCATGTATAATGATCAACTCGATACTCCCTAGCCCCCAACAGCCTTTTTTTTCATAACACTTTAACCAGAGTGACGGGAGAGCGGCATTTCAGAAAACGTGCTTATCTCGGCGAGAAAAAGCGATTTCGGCAATAAAATTTAAAACGCGTGTAAAACATAAACCAAACGATGAAATTGGTTATTTCTTCATGTATAATGATCAACTCGATACTCCCTAGCCCCCAACAGCCTTTTTTTTCATAACACTTTAACCAGAGTGACGGGAGAGCGGCATTTCAGAAAACGTGCTTATCTCGGCGAGAAAAAAGCGATTTCGGCTATAAAATTTAAAACGCGTGTAAAACATAAACCAAACGATGAAATTGGTTATTTCTTCATGTATAATGATCAACTCGATACTCCCTAGCCCCCAACAGCCTTTTTTTTCATAACACTTTAACCAGAGTGACGGGAGAGCGGCATTTCAGAAAACGTGCTTATCTCGGCGAGAAAAAGCGATTTCGGCAATAAAATTTAAAACGCGTGTAAAACATAAACCAAACGATGAAATTGGTTATTTCTTCATGTATAATGATCAACTCGATACTCCCTAGCCCCCAACAGCCTTTTTTTTCATAACACTTTAACCAGAGTGACGGGAGAGCGGCATTTCAGAAAACGTGCTTATCTCGGCGAGAAAAAGCGATTTCGGCAATAAAATTTAAAACGCGTGTAAAACATAAACCAAACGATGAAATTGGTTATTTCTTCATGTATAATGATCAACTCGATACTAGCCCCCAACAGCCTTTTTTTTCATAACACTTTAACCAGAGTGACGGGAGAGCGGCATTTCAGAAAACGTGCTTATCTCGGCGAGAAAAAGCGATTTCGGCAATAAAATTTAAAACGCGTGTAAAACATAAACCAAACGATGAAATTGGTTATTTCTTCATGTATAATGATCAACTCGATACTCCCTAGCCCCCAACAGCCTTTTTTTTCCATAACACTTTAACCAGAGTGACGGGAGAGCGGCATTTCAGAAAACGTGCTTATCTCGGCGAGAAAAAGCGATTTCGACAATAAAATTTAAAAGGCGTGTAAAACATAAACCAAACGATGAAATTGGTTATTTCTTCATGCATAATGATCAACTCGATACTCCCTAGCCCCCAACAGCCTTTTTTTTCATAACACTTTAACCAGAGTGACGGGAGAGCGGCATTTCAGAAAACGTGCTTATCTCGGCGAGAAAAAGCGATTTCGGCAATAAAATTTAAAACGCGTGTAAAACATAAACCAAACGATGAAATTGGTTATTTCTTCATGTATAATGATCAACTCGATACTCCCTAGCCCCCAACAGCCTTTTTTTTCATAACACTTTAACCAGAGTGACGGGAGAGCGGCATTTCAGAAAACGTGCTTATCTCGGCGAGAAAAAGCGATTTCGGCAATAAAATTTAAAACGCGTGTAAAACATAAACCAAACGATGAAATTGGTTATTTCTTCATGTATAATGATCAACTCGATACTCCCTAGCCCCCAACAGCCTTTTTTTTCATAACACTTTAACCAGAGTGACGGGAGAGCGGCATTTCAGAAAACGTGCTTATCTCGGCGAGAAAAAGCGATTTCGGCAATAAAATTTAAAACGCGTGTAAAACATAAACCAAACGATGAAATTGGTTATTTCTTCATGTATAATGATCAACTCGATACTCCCTAGCCCCCAACAGCCTTTTTTTTCATAACACTTTAACCAGAGTGACGGGAGAGCGGCATTTCAGAAAACGTGCTTATCTCGGCGAGAAAAAGCGATTTCGGCAATAAAATTTAAAACGCGTGTAAAACATAAATCAAACGATGAAATTGGTTATTTCTTCATGTATAATGATCAACTCGATACTCCCTAGCCCCCAACAGCCTTTTTTTTTCATAACACTTTAACCAGAGTGACGGGAGAGCGGCATTTCAGAAAACGTGCTTATCTCGGCGAGAAAAAGCGATTTCGGCAATAAAATTTAAAACGCGTGTAAAACATAAACCAAACGATGAAATTGGTTATTTCTTCATGTATAATGATCAACTCGATACTCCCTAGCCCCCAACAGCCTTTTTTTTCATAACACTTTAACCAGAGTGACGGGAGAGCGGCATTTCAGAAAACGTGCTTATCTCGGCGAGAAAAAGCGATTTCGGCAATAAAATTTAAAACGCGTGTAAAACATAAACCAAACGATGAAATTGGTTATTTCTTCATGTATAATGATCAACTCGAGTCGAGCTCCAGGGAGAGAGGCTGATTTTTCGCTTTTTGAGGCCGACCGACGAACCGGCGCGGGGCGGACTCAAAAGCCCGCAGAGCCGTAGGCACTTAGAAAAGTTTCGCCTTTGGCTGTGAGCTCCAGGGGGAGAGGCTGGTTTTGCGTTATTTTAGGCCGGCTGGAGAACCGGCGCGGGTCGGACGCACAATCCCCGCAGAGCCGTGGGCACTTAGAAATTTTTTGCCAAGTTGGCTCTGAGCGCCTGGTACCTAATATGGAAGTATAGAGGCCGACTTTCGGGCAAGATCACGCCGCGTTAGGCTTCCAGGACCCCGGCTAAGCAATTTTACCGGGCCGCCCGGTTCTTTTTTTGAACCAGCCTGGTTCTTTTTACACTTCCAGCTGGAGCTCAGCAGCGGCTTTTTGCGCAAGATCACGCCGGGTTAGGCTTCCAGGACCTCGGCTAAGCAATTCTACCGGGCAGCCCGGTTCTTTTTTTGAACCAGCCCGGTTCTTTTTACACTTCCAGCTGGAGCTCACGAGCGGCTTTTTGGACAAGATCACGCCGTGTTAGGCTTCCAGAGCCCCGGCTAAGCAATTTTACCGGCCCGCCCGGTTCTTTTTTTTAACCAGCCCGGTTCTTTTTACACTTCCAGCTGGAGCTCAGCAGCGGGTTTTTGGACAAGATCACGCCGTGTTAGGCTTCCAGAGCCCCGGCTAAGCAATTTTACAGGGTCGCCCGGTTCTTTTTTTTAACCAGCCCGGTTTTTTTTACACTTCCAGCTGGAGCTCAGCAGCGGCTTTTTGCACAGTATCACGCCGGGTTAGGCTTCCAGAGCCCCGGCTAAGCAATTTTACCGGGCCGCCCGGTTCTTTTTTTTAACCAGCCCGGTTCTTTTTACACTTCCAGCTGGAGCTCAGCAGCGGCTTTTTGGACAAGATCACGCCGTGTTAGGCTTCCAGAGCCCCGGCTAAGCAATTTTACCGGGTCGCCCGGTTCTTTTTTTTAACCAGCCCGGTTCTTTTTACACTTCCAGCTGGAGCTCAGCAGCGGCTTTTTGGACAAGATCACGCCGTGTTAGGCTTCCAGAGCCCCGGCTAAGCAATTTTACCGGGTCGCCCGGTTCTTTTTTTAACCAGCCCGGTTCTTTTTACACTTCCAGCTGGAGCTCAGCATCGTGTAAAACATAAACCAAACGATGAAATTGGTTATTTCTTCATGTATAATGATCAACTCGATACTCCCTAGCCCCCAACAGCCTTTTTTTTCATAACACTTTAACCAGAGTGACGGGAGAGCGGCATTTCAGAAAACGTGCTTATCTCGGCGAGAAAAAGCGATTTCGGCAATAAAATTTAAAACGCGTGTAAAACATAAACCAAACGATGAAATTGGTTATTTCTTCATGTATAATGATCAACTCGATACTCCCTAGCCCCCAACAGCCTTTTTTTTCATAACACTTTAACCAGAGTGACGGGAGAGCGGCATTTCAGAAAACGTGCTTATCTCGGCGAGAAAAAGCGATTTCGGCAATAAAATTTAAAACGCGTGTAAAACATAAACCAAACGATGAAATTGGTTATTTCTTCATGTATAATGATCAACTCGATACTCCCTAGCCCCCAACAGCCTTTTTTTTCATAACACTTTAACCAGAGTGACGGGAGAGCGGCATTTCAGAAAACGTGCTTATCTCGGCGAGAAAAAGCGATTTCGGCAATAAAATTTAAAACGCGTGTAAAACATAAACCAAACGATGAAATTGGTTATTTCTTCATGTATAATGATCAACTCGATACTCCCTAGCCCCCAACAGCCTTTTTTTTCATAACACTTTAACCAGAGTGACGGGAGAGCGGCATTTCAGAAAACGTGCTTATCTCGGCGAGAAAAAGCGATTTCGGCAATAAAATTTAAAACGCGTGTAAAACATAAACCAAACGATGAAATTGGTTATTTCTTCATGTATAATGATCAACTCGATACTCCCTAGCCCCCAACAGCCTTTTTTTTCATAACACTTTAACCAGAGTGACGGGAGAGCGGCATTTCAGAAAACGTGCTTATCTCGGCGAGAAAAAGCGATTTCGGCAATAAAATTTAAAACGCGTGTAAAACATAAACCAAACGATGAAATTGGTTATTTCTTCATGTATAATGATCAACTCGATACTCCCTAGCCCCCAACAGCCTTTTTTTTCATAACACTTTAACCAGAGTGACGGGAGAGCGGCATTTCAGAAAACGTGCTTATCTCGGCGAGAAAAAGCGATTTCGGCAATAAAATTTAAAACGCGTGTAAAACATAAACCAAACGATGAAATTGGTTATTTCTTCATGTATAATGATCAACTCGATACTCCCTAGCCCCCAACAGCCTTTTTTTTCATAACACTTTAACCAGAGTGACGGGAGAGCGGCATTTCAGAAAACGTGCTTATCTCGGCGAGAAAAAGCGATTTCGGCAATAAAATTTAAAACGCGTGTAAAACATAAACCAAACGATGAAATTGGTTATTTCTTCATGTATAATGATCAACTCGATACTCCCTAGCCCCCAACAGCCTTTTTTTTCATAACACTTTAACCAGAGTGACGGGAGAGCGGCATTTCAGAAAACGTGCTTATCTCGGCGAGAAAAAGCGATTTCGGCAATAAAATTTAAAACGCGTGTAAAACATAAACCAAACGATGAAATTGGTTATTTCTTCATGTATAATGATCAACTCGATACTCCCTAGCCCCCAACAGCCTTTTTTTTCATAACACTTTAACCAGAGTGACGGGAGAGCGGCATTTCAGAAAACGTGCTTATCTCGGCGAGAAAAAGCGATTTCGGCAATAAAATTTAAAACGCGTGTAAAACATAAACCAAACGATGAAATTGGTTATTTCTTCATGTATAATGATCAACTCGATACTCCCTAGCCCCCAACAGCCTTTTTTTTCATAACACTTTAACCAGAGTGACGGGAGAGCGGCATTTCAGAAAACGTGCTTATCTCGGCGAGAAAAAGCGATTTCGGCAATAAAATTTAAAACGCGTGTAAAACATAAACCAAACGATGAAATTGGTTATTTCTTCATGTATAATGATCAACTCGATACTCCCTAGCCCCCAACAGCCTTTTTTTTCATAACACTTTAACCAGAGTGACGGGAGAGCGGCATTTCAGAAAACGTGCTTATCTCGGCGAGAAAAAGCGATTTCGGCAATAAAATTTAAAACGCGTGTAAAACATAAACCAAACGATGAAATTGGTTATTTCTTCATGTATAATGATCAACTCGATACTCCCTAGCCCCCAACAGCCTTTTTTTTCATAACACTTTAACCAGAGTGACGGGAGAGCGGCATTTCAGAAAACGTGCTTATCTCGGCGAGAAAAAGCGATTTCGGCAATAAAATTTAAAACGCGTGTAAAACATAAACCAAACGATGAAATTGGTTATTTCTTCATGTATAATGATCAACTCGATACTCCCTAGCCCCCAACAGCCTTTTTTTTCATAACACTTTAACCAGAGTGACGGGAGAGCGGCATTTCAGAAAACGTGCTTATCTCGGCGAGAAAAAGCGATTTCGGCAATAAAATTTAAAACGCGTGTAAAACATAAACCAAACGATGAAATTGGTTATTTCTTCATGTATAATGATCAACTCGATACTCCCTAGCCCCCAACAGCCTTTTTTTTCATAACACTTTAACCAGAGTGACGGGAGAGCGGCATTTCAGAAAACGTGCTTATCTCGGCGAGAAAAAGCGATTTCGGCAATAAAATTTAAAACGCGTGTAAAACATAAACCAAACGATGAAATTGGTTATTTCTTCATGTATAATGATCAACTCGATACTCCCTAGCCCCCAACAGCCTTTTTTTTCATAACACTTTAACCAGAGTGACGGGAGAGCGGCATTTCAGAAAACGTTCTTATCTCGGCGAGAAAAAAGCGATTTCGGCTATAAAATTTAAAACGCGTGTAAAACATAAACCAAACGATGAAATTGGTTATTTCTTCATGTATAATGATCAACTCGATACTCCCTAGCCCCCAACAGCCTTTTTTTTCATAACACTTTAACCAGAGTGACGGGAGAGCGGCATTTCAGAAAACGTGCTTATCTCGGCGAGAAAAAGCGATTTCGGCAATAAAATTTAAAACGCGTGTAAAACATAAACCAAACGATGAAATTGGTTATTTCTTCATGTATAATGATCAACTCGATACTCCCTAGCCCCCAACAGCCTTTTTTTTCATAACACTTTAACCAGAGTGACGGGAGAGCGGCATTTCAGAAAACGTGCTTATCTCGGCGAGAAAAAGCGATTTCGGCAATAAAATTTAAAACGCGTGTAAAACATAAACCAAACGATGAAATTGGTTATTTCTTCATGTATAATGATCAACTCGATACTAGCCCCCAACAGCCTTTTTTTTCATAACACTTTAACCAGAGTGACGGGAGAGCGGCATTTCAGAAAACGTGCTTATCTCGGCGAGAAAAAGCGATTTCGGCAATAAAATTTAAAACGCGTGTAAAACATAAACCAAACGATGAAATTGGTTATTTCTTCATGTATAATGATCAACTCGATACTCCCTAGCCCCCAACAGCCTTTTTTTTCCATAACACTTTAACCAGAGTGACGGGAGAGCGGCATTTCAGAAAACGTGCTTATCTCGGCGAGAAAAAGCGATTTCGACAATAAAATTTAAAAGGCGTGTAAAACATAAACCAAACGATGAAATTGGTTATTTCTTCATGCATAATGATCAACTCGATACTCCCTAGCCCCCAACAGCCTTTTTTTTCATAACACTTTAACCAGAGTGACGGGAGAGCGGCATTTCAGAAAACGTGCTTATCTCGGCGAGAAAAAGCGATTTCGGCAATAAAATTTAAAACGCGTGTAAAACATAAACCAAACGATGAAATTGGTTATTTCTTCATGTATAATGATCAACTCGATACTCCCTAGCCCCCAACAGCCTTTTTTTTCATAACACTTTAACCAGAGTGACGGGAGAGCGGCATTTCAGAAAACGTGCTTATCTCGGCGAGAAAAAGCGATTTCGGCAATAAAATTTAAAACGCGTGTAAAACATAAACCAAACGATGAAATTGGTTATTTCTTCATGTATAATGATCAACTCGATACTCCCTAGCCCCCAACAGCCTTTTTTTCCATAACACTTTAACCAGAGTGACGGGAGAGCGGCATTTCAGAAAACGTGCTTATCTCGGCGAGAAAAAGCGATTTCGGCAATAAAATTTAAAACGCGTGTAAAACATAAACCAAACGATGAAATTGGTTATTTCTTCATGTATAATGATCAACTCGATACTCCCTAGCCCCCAACAGCCTTTTTTTTCATAACACTTTAACCAGAGTGACGGGAGAGCGGCATTTCAGAAAACGTGCTTATCTCGGCGAGAAAAAGCGATTTCGGCAATAAAATTTAAAACGCGTGTAAAACATAAACCAAACGATGAAATTGGTTATTTCTTCATGTATAATGATCAACTCGATACTCCCTAGCCCCCAACAGCCTTTTTTTTCATAACACTTTAACCAGAGTGACGGGAGAGCGGCATTTCAGAAAACGTGCTTATCTCGGCGAGAAAAAGCGATTTCGGCAATAAAATTTAAAACGCGTGTAAAACATAAACCAAACGATGAAATTGGTTATTTCTTCATGTATAATGATCAACTCGATACTCCCTAGCCCCCAACAGCCTTTTTTTTCATAACACTTTAACCAGAGTGACGGGAGAGCGGCATTTCAGAAAACGTGCTTATCTCGGCGAGAAAAAGCGATTTCGGCAATAAAATTTAAAACGCGTGTAAAACATAAACCAAACGATGAAATTGGTTATTTCTTCATGTATAATGATCAACTCGATACTCCCTAGCCCCCAACAGCCTTTTTTTTCATAACACTTTAACCAGAGTGACGGGAGAGCGGCATTTCAGAAAACGTGCTTATCTCGGCGAGAAAAAGCGATTTCGGCAATAAAATTTAAAACGCGTGTAAAACATAAACCAAACGATGAAATTGGTTATTTCTTCATGTATAATGATCAACTCGATACTCCCTAGCCCCCAACAGCCTTTTTTTTCATAACACTTTAACCAGAGTGACGGGAGAGCGGCATTTCAGAAAACGTGCTTATCTCGGCGAGAAAAAGCGATTTCGGCAATAAAATTTAAAACGCGTGTAAAACATAAACCAAACGATGAAATTGGTTATTTCTTCATGTATAATGATCAACTCGATACTCCCTAGCCCCCAATAGCCTTTTTTTTCATAACACTTTAACCAGAGTGACGGGAGAGCGGCATTTCAGAAAACGTGCTTATCTCGGCGAGAAAAAGCGATTTCGGCAATAAAATTTAAAACGCGTGTAAAACATAAACCAAACGATGAAATTGGTTATTTCTTCATGTATAATGATCAACTCGATACTCCCTAGCCCCCAACAGCCTTTTTTTTCCATAACACTTTAACCAGAGTGACGGGAGAGCGGCATTTCAGAAAACGTGCTTATCTCGGCGAGAAAAAGCGATTTCGGCAATAAAATTTAAAACGCGTGTAAAACATAAACCAAACGATGAAATTGGTTATTTCTTCATGTATAATGATCAACTCGATACTCCCTAGCCCCCAACAGCCTTTTTTTTCATAACACTTTAACCAGAGTGACGGGAGAGCGGCATTTCAGAAAACGTGCTTATCTCGGCGAGAAAAAGCGATTTCGGCAATAAAATTTCAAACGCGTGTAAAACATAAACCAAACGATGAAATTGGTTATTTCTTCATGTATAATGATCAACTCGATACTCCCTAGCCCCCAACAGCCTTTTTTTTCATAACACTTTAACCAGAGTGACGGGAGAGCGGCATTTCAGAAAACGTGCTTATCTCGGCGAGAAAAAGCGATTTCGGCAATAAAATTTAAAACGCGTGTAAAACATAAACCAAACGATGAAATTGGTTATTTCTTCATGTATAATGATCAACTCGATACTCCCTAGCCCCCAACAGCCTTTTTTTTCATAACACTTTAACCAGAGTGACGGGAGAGCGGCATTTCAGAAAACGTGCTTATCTCGGCGAGAAAAAGCGATTTCGGCAATAAAATTTAAAACGCGTGTAAAACATAAACCAAACGATGAAATTGGTTATTTCTTCATGTATAATGATCAACTCGATACTCCCTAGCCCCCAACAGCCTTTTTTTTCATAACACTTTAACCAGAGTGACGGGAGAGCGGCATTTCAGAAAACGTGCTTATCTCGGCGAGAAAAAGCGATTTCGGCAATAAAATTTAAAACGCGTGTAAAACATAAACCAAACGATGAAATTGGTTATTTCTTCATGTATAATGATCAACTCTATACTCCCTAGCCCCCAACAGCCTTTTTTTTCATAACACTTTAACCAGAGTGACGGGAGAGCGGCATTTCAGAAAACGTGCTTATCTCGGCGAGAAAAAGCGATTTCGGCAATAAAATTTAAAACGCGTGTAAAACATAAACCAAACGATGAAATTGGTTATTTCTTCATGTATAATGATCAACTCGATACTCCCTAGCCCCCAACAGCCTTTTTTTTCATAACACTTTAACCAGAGTGACGGGAGAGCGGCATTTCAGAAAACGTGCTTATCTCGGCGAGAAAAAGCGATTTCGGCAATAAAATTTAAAACGCGTGTAAAACATAAACCAAACGATGAAATTGGTTATTTCTTCATGTATAATGATCAACTCGATACTCCCTAGCCCCCAACAGCCTTTTTTTTCATAACACTTTAACCAGAGTGACGGGAGAGCGGCATTTCAGAAAACGTGCTTATCTCGGCGAGAAAAAGCGATTTCGGCAATAAAATTTAAAACGCGTGTAAAACATAAACCAAACGATGAAATTGGTTATTTCTTCATGTATAATGATCAACTCGATACTCCCTAGCCCCCAACAGCCTTTTTTTTCACAACACTTTAACCAGAGTGACGGGAGAGCGGCATTTCAGAAAACGTGCTTATCTCGGCGAGAAAAAGCGATTTCGGCAATAAAATTTAAAACGCGTGTAAAACATAAACCAAACGATGAAATTGGTTATTTCTTCATGTATAATGATCAACTCGATACTCCCTAGCCCCCAACAGCCTTTTTTTTCATAACACTTTAACCAGAGTGACGGGAGAGCGGCATTTCAGAAAACGTGCTTATCTCGGCGAGAAAAAGCGATTTCGGCAATAAAATTTAAAACGCGTGTAAAACATAAACCAAACGATGAAATTGGTTATTTCTTCATGTATAATGATCAACTCGATACTCCCTAGCCCCCAACAGCCTTTTTTTTCATAACACTTTAACCAGAGTGACGGGAGAGCGGCATTTAAGAAAACGTGCTTATCTCGGCGAGAAAAAGCGATTTCGGCAATAAAATTTAAAACGCGTGTAAAACATAAACCAAACGATGAAATTGGTTATTTCTTCATGTATAATGATCAACTCGATACTCCCTAGCCCCCAACAGCCTTTTTTTTCACAACACTTTAACCAGAGTGACGGGAGAGCGGCATTTCAGAAAACGTGCTTATCTCGGCGAGAAAAAGCGATTTCGGCAATAAAATTTAAAACGCGTGTAAAACATAAACCAAACGATGAAATTGGTTATTTCTTCATGTATAATGATCAACTCGATACTCCCTAGCCCCCAACAGCCTTTTTTTTCATAACACTTTAACCAGAGTGACGGGAGAGCGGCATTTCAGAAAACGTGCTTATCTCGGCGAGAAAAAGCGATTTCGGCAATAAAATTTAAAACGCGTGTAAAACATAAACCAAACGATGAAATTGGTTATTTCTTCATGTATAATGATCAACTCGATACTCCCTAGCCCCCAACAGCCTTTTTTTTCATAACACTTTAACCAGAGTGACGGGAGAGCGGCATTTCAGAAAACGTGCTTATCTCGGCGAGAAAAAGCGATTTCGGCAATAAAATTTAAAACGCGTGTAAAACATAAACCAACCGATGAAATTGGTTATTTCTTCATGTATAATGATCAACTCGATACTCCCTAGCCCCCAACAGCCTTTTTTTTCATAACACTTTAACCAGAGTGACGGGAGATCGGCATTTAAGAAAACGTGCTTATCTCGGCGAGAAAAAGCGATTTCGGCAATAAAATTTAAAACGCGTGTAAAACATAAACCAAACGATGAAATTGGTTATTTCTTCATGTATAATGATCAACTCGATACTCCCTAGCCCCCAACAGCCTTTTTTTCCACAACACTTTAACCAGAGTGACGGGAGAGCGGCATTTCAGAAAACGTGCTTATCTCGGCGAGAAAAAGCGATTTCGGCAATAAAATTTAAAACGCGTGTAAAACATAAACCAAACGATGAAATTGGTTATTTCTTCATGTATAATGATCAACTCGATACTCCCTAGCCCCCAACAGCCTTTTTTTTCATAACACTTTAACCAGAGTGACGGGAGAGCGGCATTTCAGAAAACGTGCTTATCTCGGCGAGAAAAAGCGATTTCGGCAATAAAATTTAAAACGCGTGTAAAACATAAACCAAACGATGAAATTGGTTATTTCTTCATGTATAATGATCAACTCGATACTCCCTAGCCCCCAACAGCCTTTTTTTTCATAACACTTGTTAGGATACGGATTTTAGCTATTGATCTGACTCCAAATTACGATCAACTTTAACACAAGTTTCTATGTCCTAATCCACACACTGGCGCACCTAACAATTTTGCGAGTTCGTTCTGTCAAAGAGAAGACCAGTAGATCAATCAGACCAAATTTACCAAATGTTTATTCCTAACAAAGTGCTCTAATACAGGCCTGGGTCCCGGGTCCCTCACACTAAAACTCGTGCGTTTCTGTGACCACCAAAAGACGACACATTCTTCCGGGTTTCCCAGTTTTAAAGAAACACAATATGAATATTTAAAGCATGCAAAATATTGTGTGATGATTGGTCGATGGTCATCTCCTCCCCGTCGAGGTGTCATCACTGCGGTCAGGAGTTGGGGGTTTTCCTCTCGAAGCCCAACCACCTGGACGTGGTATTGTTCTTTGTTCTCGCTCCTCACCCACCTCGAGGTGTTATCGTCTGGTACTCTGTTGGAACAATCTCGGGGGAAGCCTTGGCCTGCCAGACCAGGAGGCCTTATCTTTATGAGTTTACGACTCTCCTTTAAACTAAATGCTTTCTATTTGGTTCAAGGAATGTCTTTTGATCCTTGTCAGCCTTATGTTTCCTTCCTGTCCTTATGTTACTTTTGTGTTTGTTTTGTAAGAAGTCTTCAATGACAATGAGCAGAGCTTCTTTGCATAGGCGAAATGTCCTTTGTCAGTTTAAAGGGACTTCATTCCTTTTAGTTAACTGTAGCTTTGATTCATAGATTGTAGATGATCAAAATTGGTTATATACAGTTTGAAGAAGTCACATCAAAGTTATCCCACATTTACTCAATGTTCGTTTAAGGAACTGTATATCAGCTACCCTACATTTACTCAATATGTGCTGAAAGGTCCAAGTAAGGTTAGATATTATTATTATTATGTGTTGTGTTAGTTTACTAAGAAGTTAAACTTAGCAGGAGTCGGCCACCTGTGGAGAGGACAACTGGTTGGGGGAAGAAAGCAGACTCTGCACTCCCAATGTGGGGGTCGAGAAGATCAATTCACACTACACTACATTCCTTTTCTAATCAGCGTTACTACAGCCACTATCTCCCTTCCTTTAGTGTAGCAACGCCTCTGTAGCCAGGGCATCCAAGACATCAAAAGGAGGAGCACGTGGGGGAGGAACTCAGAACTGGCGGAAACTGCAACCGAGCCTCCCCCCAATACTAGATATTATATTGATATGATTATATGTTTAACACAACCTTGAAAAATATGTTTGCTAACTGCTGAAAGCACATTTCCTTTTATTCCCTCTCATGACCTCATTTATGAGGTCATCACCCGCGACTCTAGCAAATATCTACCAGTGCGCTATCGGTCCTTTCTTCCTCCCGCGGCTCATGTTGAGCCACCAGGGTATATTGGCCCATCGGTGGCAACGGGCCAACGGTTTTCTCGATCAACCGGACAGTGAGTGATCTAATACATGGAACACAACAACAACCGCATAACATCATAATTGTAGTAAAAATAGCCACAGCAACAAGCACAGACATGATGAGCCCTTTCCAGTTTCCAAACGTTTTCATCCAATCAAACCAAATATCGGTGTGTACACCTGAATGATCTTTCATCTTTTTATTCAGTGTCCTTAGTCCTTCCAACGCCTTGGTCAGTCGTCCCCCTGGTGCCGTGTTGTTTGGGATGAAAGTACAACATGCATCACCAAACATTCCACACACACCATGTTCCTTAGCCAATAGCATGTCCAACGCAATTCTATTTTGGAACGCCATTAATGACGTTGCGGCCAATTGTTCATGAACTGCGGCAAATGATTCAGCTGTATAATTATCCAGTCGTTGGACATTGTAATGAACGTAATTAATACGGTCTACATTTTTATTGGGGGTGATCCATAGGAAGATACTTTCGAATCCCGAGGCCACTTGATTAACGAGTTTATACTCATCTGGTACACCCCGGGGCACTCCTATAGCGTCAATATATGTTGGATCGTCGTCGCTCAACCACGGGGCAAAACGTCTCTTTTGGCTCGCTTCAGGAGCTCCGCCAATGGGGACTCCAGGTCCCAATTGAGATTCTGTATTTCAATGGGGACAACCACCACAGGCATTATCAAAGACACGAGGGCACAGATACCTGATGCATTCTTTGGCAAGCGATCATATAATTTGTCATCACCACACCACAACCAGATGTCTGCACGAGAGAGAGGAGAGGTTACAGTCAGTGACAAATTTTTGAATTTGAAATTGAATTTCCACCATGTGGAATCTATTGTCCCAATACTTATGCCGGTCCCCTTTAACTTTAAACATGTCATATTTTGTTGAGTCACATGGTTGTCAAAAACGGGCTTTCTTTTTTAGTGAATAATTGTATGCCGTGACTCTCCAATGCCCTCTCAACCGAGGACAAACCAAACTCATTCCCTAAGCATTGAAAAACCATAAATAAAATAAAACAACATTTTTCCATATTGTTAACTTCTTTTGTCCATGACATGAAGCAACTACAAACCGTCCATCCTCTTTACATTGGTGAATATATGTCCCTTCTCTGTCTGGTGGGGCTAAATCCAATATTTCCCTTACCTGTTCAATTTGCTTCTTCCACACCCTTCTCTGGTACTTTTCCAGTTTGTCCTGTAACGTTTGGTTTGTCTCTGTCCAATTAGACAATGTGACATGCATTTGCCAATTCCCGCTGTCACATCTCTGTCTCAAACCTTCCTGTTCTTCTCGTGAGAGCTCTTCTGTTGTGTTCACAAAAACTACTTCTCCTTTGCATCGGTATTGTTTATAAGTGGGTAAAATTTGAATCTGGGACGTTTTCTGCTGGATAGTCTCATCAATTGTCATCAATGTCCACACAAAAAGACAACTTACTAAAAATAGCACTACTAAAATTAATTCTGAAAAATCCAAAAATCCTTTCGAGCCCTCTCCTTTACTTTTCCGTATTGCTGCTCCTTCTCCTTCTGTCACCCCCCTTTTGGCCGGGTCCGGGACACGGCCAAACAAGAATACCTTCATCCTGACGGAACAAACTCTGGGGCCGGACGTAGGTGTGTGTAGTGATACCACCGGCGTCCTTTGAAGTCGAGCTGGGCCGCGTGAGACGTCCTGGCCAAGACACGAAAGGGGCCCTTCCACCTGGGCTCCGTCCACTTTCTGGAGACGACTCGGACGTACACGTATGGTGTGAGCTGATTATCCACCGACACGTCTCCCTCCGCCACAGCTGCAGCGGTTTTCTCTCCAATCTGTGCAGAAACACTGGACACCAAAGCAGACAAATAGGACCAATATGCTGCATGAGACAAATTTGGTACCGTAACATCCTCCGGCGGGACGAGCGTTGTCGCTGGTCCCGGCATTAGACGACCTGTCATCAATTCAAACGGTGCAAATCCAGTGTGCCTGTTAACGGATTGGCGCACAGACAACAAGGCAAGCGGAAGAGCTTGGAGCCAATTCATTTTTGTTTGAGCCATAATTTTGGCCAGTTTTTCCTTCAACGTCCGGTTCATTCGTTCAACTTTGCCCTGGCTCTGAGGATGGTAGGCACAGCCGAATCGATGCTTCAAACGCAAAATTGATTCCACCTTGGCCAAGGCTTTGTTGTTAAAGTGTGTACCATTGTCAGAGCGGATCAGGGCGGGAAAACTATGCGTGGGGATGTAATGGGGGATCAAAGCCTTGATCACAGCAGCAGAATCTTCTTTCGAGCACGGATATGCCTCAGGCCAGCCTGAGTAAGCGTCAACCAACACAAGCAAAAAGCGTTTCCCATTCACTCTTGTATACATGTCGGTGAAATCAATGATCACCTCTGCTCCCAGCCACGGGGTCGGCTGAAACAGGCCGGGCTTAGGCTTCAACGTAGGACGCAAACAGGAGTCTGGGTGTTCCCCGTCCAGATTACTGGACCGCGGAACACCAACATCATCTCCAGCAATCCTGTCTGCCATGGGTTGTTTAATTTGGTATGCATGCTGAGACCTAGACCAGTACAAATTAGGAATGTGAGTTTCCCGCCAATCGGTCTGTTGCAACAACTGCTTGACCATTGAGCCCAATTGTCTGGCCTTGTGTCCTGGGGCAATAGCTAGGGAAATGTGTGGCACCCCTTTCTCTGTCATTTTGAACCACTGCATTTGTTCATGTGTCAGTTCAGTTGCCGCTGCAACTCCCTCTTTACCAATCAAAATGCGTGATGAAGTTAAATCCCACATGTGCAATATTTTCAAACAAATCCCGATATACATCATCACTTTTCGGTCATAATATAGAGTGCAATGCAAAGGATCAACAGGTGGGTGGTATGGCGTCAGTGAGCAGATCCAGGGTTTCCACAGTAGGTAGGTCGAGAACACACCACCACCAGCAGGGGTCTCTGGCTCCAGCCTGGCCCAGTAGATGGTTGCAGTTTCTGCTTCTGTTGGTAGGGGCGCCATCAGCCACTGACCATGTTGTTGTATTTGTTGTGAGCACTGGATGCTGATGCCATCTGGAAATTGAATAATCACTCCCTCTGGCCCACACAGAATTCTGGCTTCAACGGCTGACAACAAGTCCCTCCCCATCAAATTGATTGGGGTGTCCGTGGAATGGATGTATTTGTGCCAGAGTCTACACCCCGTCCGGGTGATCACAGTCTCAAGTGGTTTGGTAAAAGGCAGAGTTTGTGGTTTTCCCGAGAAGCCGACCAAAGTTGTTGTTTTCTTTGACAGTGAGGATACAGGAAGGGCAGTGTTTATTGATGAATATGTTGCGCCTGTGTCCACCAGCATCTGCACAGGTTTTCCCTCCACTGTCACATGAAGCATTGGCTCCGCCGGGCCGCTGCTTCTCTGGCTCCCCGGGCATCCCTATTCGAATTGTCCACACCAGAGATCATCATGTTGATAGTACTGACCTCTGTGTGCTTGTGGCTGTTGCCAGGGTCGTCCACTCGAGGGAGCTGTTCGTGTTTGTTGTATCGGCTCCTCGGGTTGATGTGGCGGGCCTCCGGCTGGACGGCCGGCTCCGTGCGGTCGATACTACGGGCACTCTCTTGCCCAGTGATCGGTTTCGCCGCAGATGTAGCATGCGTTGGGCGAATGGTTTTTGTATGTCGCCCTCCCCGGGTAAGCAGGTGCACTCCCTCCCCGGCCTCTGTATCCGCCCCGGAACTGGCCCCTTCCGCGTCCCACCACCTGAGGAGCCTGTGACATTTGCATTTCCTTTTTCTGTGATTTAGACTGTCTAGCTTCACCATGCATTTTTGCCAACTGTAATTTCAACAACTGTTTGGATAATGCGTCTGTCTCGTTATCAACTTTAGCTTGTGACTCAGTAAACATTCTGCAGTGATGCAAAAGATGACGTTTAAATCGTTCCTCGGCACAAACCAGAATGTCAGGGTCTGACATTAACTGCTTCTTCACATCTGGCGGAAGTCCATCCACCAGCGCCGTCCGGAAGAGCACCTCTGCCTCGTGCGTGAGAGCCGGATGGCGACCTGTGGTTTCAATCCAACTCTCCACACATGTTACATAATGTTGGGCAGGTGACATTTTCACATCATAAGGAAACATAGTGGGGGCCAAATCGGTGGGTTGTGGGAAAGTCATTTTAATGTTTTCAAACAGGGGCGCTGCTACTTGTGGCAAGGGCACCTCCCTCCCCAGTCTCGCTGTGCCTGCTGCTTCCTCAATCGCCTGCAATTGCACTAGGGAGCATGCTCCTGCCAACATCTGTCGCATGTCACCAAGTGTACAACTCTGTCCACTCATTAGAGCCAAAAACTTGTTCAGCCACACCTTGCCTCCTCTGTGTAGTGGGGGCATCTTTTCCATCATCGCAGTTACATCACGGAGCACCATGGGCTCGTAACGCTGACCATCCGCTGTTGCCACTAGGGGACACATCAACTCATTTTTCTGAACCTCTGCTTGTATCATCTGTCCACGAGTACTCCGCAAATTATATTCTCTCCGTGTCTGGCCCTCTCCCTGTCCGCCCTTTTTTCTACCATTCAGATTCGCGTACTCCAACATTTTCCTCTGTTGCATCACAACATCATCTTCCTCCTCACCGCTACTGTCCCGCTGTGAATGCTCTTTCTGTCTCCACTCACTCTTCGCGTCTTGTCTTATTTTCTCCGTTACCCATTTCAACATCTGAGCTTCCTGTCTACGCTGCTCATCAACTTGATCAACTTTCTTTTTTAGCTCCTCGTTCTCGGCACTTAGTCTATGCCCACCTACTCCTTTCGTTATGTTGGACGTTTGAGAGCTCGGAGCGGGGGTGGAAGTGTCCACGCGGGACGCCTCCTCCTCCCTGATCCGTCGCCTCTCTCTATTTACTGCTTGTTCAATCAGTTGTACAATACTTTGATCCGCCCTTTCGCCTTCGCCCTCGACATCCACTACCAGTCGGCCACCCAACGTCACCACTGGAGCCATCACTCCGGGGTTGCCGTACGGCGGCGGTCCAACAGCAGTCACTCCGAGTGTGGGGGCACTCGGGGGTGTTACATCATGCAAAGATGGATAAATGCCCTTGTATTCAACTCCTTTCTTATCTATTTCCACCGCTTTCTCTTCCACTTTGGCATGTATCGCATACAATTAAGAAATCTACTTGCCATGTACTTCTCATCACCTTCAAGAGTTAGAGATTTACCGTTTTTTATTTCCTATCTTAACTTGGTATTTTTAGATTTTTCCAATTTTTTCAATTTTTTGTTTTACCTTTTTTTTTTTACTCTTTTTTTTTTTTTTTTTTACTTTGAGGATCCTCAATGCAGGATTAAATTTACCCTTCAACAAAATTACTAGCCTGTGTATTACGGTTGGTTTTTGCTAGTACTGTTTTTTACTGTCAATTTATCCTACCATTCACACTCTCAACGCACACACACCTCTCATCACACACACTATCTCACTCCATTCATTCCTCTCAGCACACGCACTCCTCTCATCACACACACTATCTCACACACACTCCTATCAATTTGGGGCATTTTGGATGTTTTAGCGGTCTGATCTCTCACAGAAGGAACTGTTACCACCGGATGTTTTCGGGAGAGCCTCACACCTCCCAGGATCTCAAAAAAAACCTGGCTATTTGAATACGCTCGTCAACGTACCCTTGTCCGCCACGACTAGGCTAGGTCCCGGACCTATTCGTAATACGCGTAAGTCCCTGACTTTACCGTACACGTCACACACGTAAGTTCCAAACTTATTCGCCGTATGTATCTCTTGCACACTTTATTTGATCTGAACAACAGTCTCCTCTTAAATTTCCTTTTTCAATTTGCAGAATTTCGACTTATAGTAACAGGTATTCTGCTTACCTTATCAGTGATGAGCGCTCAGGGTTGAGGAGACGTTGTACCAGCTCAACGTTGTGCACCTTACTTATTCCAAACGGTTCGCCGACCGAGAGACAGCGTCCCGGACGCTGTCCGGTGTCCTGGATACAGACCACGAGTTGTCAATTACCCTTCTCTTGACATCACGTCGGGGTCACCAAGAAATTGTTAGGATACGGATTTTAGCTATTGATCTGACTCCAAATTACGATCAACTTTAACACAAGTTTCTATGTCCTAATCCACACACTGGCGCACCTAACAATTTTGCGAGTTCGTTCTGTCAAAGAGAAGACCAGTAGATCAATCAGACCAAATTTACCAAATGTTTATTCCTAACAAAGTGCTCTAATACAGGCCTGGGTCCCGGGTCCCTCACACTAAAACTCGTGCGTTTCTGTGACCACCAAAAGACGACACATTCTTCCGGGTTTCCCAGTTTTAAAGAAACACAATATGAATATTTAAAGCATGCAAAATATTGTGTGATGATTGGTCGATGGTCATCTCCTCCCCGTCGAGGTGTCATCACTGCGGTCAGGAGTTGGGGGTTTTCCTCTCGAAGCCCAACCACCTGGACGTGGTATTGTTCTTTGTTCTCGCTCCTCACCCACCTCGAGGTGTTATCGTCTGGTACTCTGTTGGAACAATCTCGGGGGAAGCCTTGGCCTGCCAGACCAGGAGGCCTTATCTTTATGAGTTTACGACTCTCCTTTAAACTAAATGCTTTCTATTTGGTTCAAGGAATGTCTTTTGATCCTTGTCAGCCTTATGTTTCCTTCCTGTCCTTATGTTACTTTTGTGTTTGTTTTGTAAGAAGTCTTCAATGACAATGAGCAGAGCTTCTTTGCATAGGCGAAATGTCCTTTGTCAGTTTAAAGGGACTTCATTCCTTTTAGTTAACTGTAGCTTTGATTCATAGATTGTAGATGATCAAAATTGGTTATATACAGTTTGAAGAAGTCACATCAAAGTTATCCCACATTTACTCAATGTTCGTTTAAGGAACTGTATATCAGCTACCCTACATTTACTCAATATGTGCTGAAAGGTCCAAGTAAGGTTAGATATTATTATTATTATGTGTTGTGTTAGTTTACTAAGAAGTTAAACTTAGCAGGAGTCGGCCACCTGTGGAGAGGACAACTGGTTGGGGGAAGAAAGCAGACTCTGCACTCCCAATGTGGGGGTCGAGAAGATCAATTCACACTACACTACATTCCTTTTCTAATCAGCGTTACTACAGCCACTATCTCCCTTCCTTTAGTGTAGCAACGCCTCTGTAGCCAGGGCATCCAAGACATCAAAAGGAGGAGCACGTGGGGGAGGAACTCAGAACTGGCGGAAACTGCAACCGAGCCTCCCCCCAATACTAGATATTATATTGATATGATTATATGTTTAACACAACCTTGAAAAATATGTTTGCTAACTGCTGAAAGCACATTTCCCTTTACACTTTAACCAGAGTGACGGGAGAGCGGCATTTCAGAAAACGTGCTTATCTCGGCGAGAAAAAGCGATTTCGGCAATAAAATTTAAAACGCGTGTAAAACATAAACCAAACGATGAAATTGGTTATTTCTTCATGTATAATGATCAACTCGATACTCCCTAGCCCCCAACAGCCTTTTTTTTCATAACACTTTAACCAGAGTGACGGGAGAGCGGCATTTCAGAAAACGTGCTTATCTCGGCGAGAAAAAGCGATTTCGGCAATAAAATTTAAAACGCGTGTAAAACATAAACCAAACGATGAAATTGGTTATTTCTTCATGTATAATGATCAACTCGATACTCCCTAGCCCCCAACAGCCTTTTTTTTCATAACACTTTAACCAGAGTGACGGGAGAGCGGCATTTCAGAAAACGTGCTTATCTCGGCGAGAAAAAGCGATTTCGGCAATAAAATTTAAAACGCGTGTAAAACATAAACCAAACGATGAAATTGGTTATTTCTTCATGTATAATGATCAACTCGATACTCCCTAGCCCCCAACAGCCTTTTTTTTCATAACACTTTAACCAGAGTGACGGGAGAGCGGCATTTCAGAAAACGTGCTTATCTCGGCGAGAAAAAGCGATTTCGGCAATAAAATTTAAAACGCGTGTAAAACATAAACCAAACGATGAAATTGGTTATTTCTTCATGTATAATGATCAACTCGATACTCCCTAGCCCCCAACAGCCTTTTTTTTCATAACACTTTAACCAGAGTGACGGGAGAGCGGCATTTCAGAAAACGTGCTTATCTCGGCGAGAAAAAGCGATTTCGGCAATAAAATTTAAAACGCGTGTAAAACATAAACCAAACGATGAAATTGGTTATTTCTTCATGTATAATGATCAACTCGATACTCCCTAGCCCCCAACAGCCTTTTTTTTCATAACACTTTAACCAGAGTGACGGGAGAGCGGCATTTCAGAAAACGTGCTTATCTCGGCGAGAAAAAGCGATTTCGGCAATAAAATTTAAAACGCGTGTAAAACATAAACCAAACGATGAAATTGGTTACTTCTTCATGTATAATGATCAACTCGATACTCCCTAGCCCCCAACAGCCTTTTTTTTCATAACACTTTAACCAGAGTGACGGGAGAGCGGCATTTCAGAAAACGTGCTTATCTCGGCGAGAAAAAGCGATTTCGGCAATAAAATTTAAAACGCGTGTAAAACATAAACCAAACGATGAAATTGGTTATTTCTTCATGTATAATGATCAACTCGATACTCCCTAGCCCCCAACAGCCTTTTTTTTCATAACACTTTAACCAGAGTGACGGGAGAGCGGCATTTCAGAAAACGTGCTTATCTCGGCGAGAAAAAGCGATTTCGGCAATAAAATTTAAAACGCGTGTAAAACATAAACCAAACGATGAAATTGGTTATTTCTTCATGTATAATGATCAACTCGATACTCCCTAGCCCCCAACAGCCTTTTTTTTCATAACACTTTAACCAGAGTGACGGGAGAGCGGCATTTCAGAAAACGTGCTTATCTCGGCGAGAAAAAGCGATTTCGGCAATAAAATTTAAAACGCGTGTAAAACATAAACCAAACGATGAAATTGGTTATTTCTTCATGTATAATGATCAACTCGATACTCCCTAGCCCCCAACAGCCTTTTTTTTCATAACACTTTAACCAGAGTGACGGGAGAGCGGCATTTCAGAAAACGTGCTTATCTCGGCGAGAAAAAGCGATTTCGGCAATAAAATTTAAAACGCGTGTAAAACATAAACCAAACGATGAAATTGGTTATTTCTTCATGTATAATGATCAACTCGATACTCCCTAGCCCCCAACAGCCTTTTTTTTCATAACACTTTAACCAGAGTGACGGGAGAGCGGCATTTCAGAAAACGTGCTTATCTCGGCGAGAAAAAGCGATTTCGGCAATAAAATTTAAAACGCGTGTAAAACATAAACCAAACGATGAAATTGGTTATTTCTTCATGTATAATGATCAACTCGATACTCCCTAGCCCCCAACAGCCTTTTTTTTCATAACACTTTAACCAGAGTGACGGGAGAGCGGCATTTCAGAAAACGTGCTTATCTCGGCGAGAAAAAGCGATTTCGGCAATAAAATTTAAAACGCGTGTAAAACATAAACCAAACGATGAAATTGGTTATTTCTTCATGTATAATGATCAACTCGATACTCCCTAGCCCCCAACAGCCTTTTTTTTCATAACACTTTAACCAGAGTGACGGGAGAGCGGCATTTCAGAAAACGTGCTTATCTCGGCGAGAAAAAGCGATTTCGGCAATAAAATTTAAAACGCGTGTAAAACATAAACCAAACGATGAAATTGGTTATTTCTTCATGTATAATGATCAACTCGATACTCCCTAGCCCCCAACAGCCTTTTTTTTCATAACACTTTAACCAGAGTGACGGGAGAGCGGCATTTCAGAAAACGTGCTTATCTCGGCGAGAAAAAGCGATTTCGGCAATAAAATTTAAAACGCGTGTAAAACATAAACCAAACGATGAAATTGGTTATTTCTTCATGTATAATGATCAACTCGATACTCCCTAGCCCCCAACAGCCTTTTTTTTCATAACACTTTAACCAGAGTGACGGGAGAGCGGCATTTCAGAAAACGTGCTTATCTCGGCGAGAAAAAGCGATTTCGGCAATAAAATTTAAAACGCGTGTAAAACATAAACCAAACGATGAAATTGGTTATTTCTTCATGTATAATGATCAACTCGATACTCCCTAGCCCCCAACAGCCTTTTTTTTCATAACACTTTAACCAGAGTGACGGGAGAGCGGCATTTCAGAAAACGTGCTTATCTCGGCGAGAAAAAGCGATTTCGGCAATAAAATTTAAAACGCGTGTAAAACATAAACCAAACGATGAAATTGGTTATTTCTTCATGTATAATGATCAACTCGATACTCCCTAGCCCCCAACAGCCTTTTTTTTCATAACACTTTAACCAGAGTGACGGGAGAGCGGCATTTCAGAAAACGTGCTTATCTCGGCGAGAAAAAGCGATTTCGGCAATAAAATTTAAAACGCGTGTAAAACATAAACCAAACGATGAAATTGGTTATTTCTTCATGTATAATGATCAACTCGATACTCCCTAGCCCCCAACAGCCTTTTTTTTCATAACACTTTAACCAGAGTGACGGGAGAGCGGCATTTCAGAAAACGTGCTTATCTCGGCGAGAAAAAGCGATTTCGGCAATAAAATTTAAAACGCGTGTAAAACATAAACCAAACGATGAAATTGGTTATTTCTTCATGTATAATGATCAACTCGATACTCCCTAGCCCCCAACAGCCTTTTTTTTCATAACACTTTAACCAGAGTGACGGGAGAGCGGCATTTCAGAAAACGTGCTTATCTCGGCGAGAAAAAGCGATTTCGGCAATAAAATTTAAAACGCGTGTAAAACATAAACCAAACGATGAAATTGGTTATTTCTTCATGTATAATGATCAACTCGATACTCCCTAGCCCCCAACAGCCTTTTTTTTCATAACACTTTAACCAGAGTGACGGGAGAGCGGCATTTCAGAAAACGTGCTTATCTCGGCGAGAAAAAGCGGATTTCGGCAATAAAATTTAAAACGCGTGTAAAACATAAACCAAACGATGAAATTGGTTATTTCTTCATGTATAATGATCAACTCGATACTCCCTAGCCCCCAACAGCCTTTTTTTTCATAACACTTTAACCAGAGTGACGGGAGAGCGGCATTTCAGAAAACGTGCTTATCTCGGCGAGAAAAAGCGATTTCGGCAATAAAATTTAAAACGCGTGTAAAACATAAACCAAACGATGAAATTGGTTATTTCTTCATGTATAATGATCAACTCGATACTCCCTAGCCCCCAACAGCCTTTTTTTTCATAACACTTTAACCAGAGTGACGGGAGAGCGGCATTTCAGAAAACGTGCTTATCTCGGCGAGAAAAAGCGATTTCGGCAATAAAATTTAAAACGCGTGTAAAACATAAACCAAACGATGAAATTGGTTATTTCTTCATGTATAATGATCAACTCGATACTCCCTAGCCCCCAACAGCCTTTTTTTTCATAACACTTTAACCAGAGTGACGGGAGAGCGGCATTTCAGAAAACGTGCTTATCTCGGCGAGAAAAAGCGATTTCGGCAATAAAATTTAAAACGCGTGTAAAACATAAACCAAACGATGAAATTGGTTATTTCTTCATGTATAATGATCAACTCGATACTCCCTAGCCCCCAACAGCCTTTTTTTTCATAACACTTTAACCAGAGTGACGGGAGAGCGGCATTTCAGAAAACGTGCTTATCTCGGCGAGAAAAAGCGATTTCGGCAATAAAATTTAAAACGCGTGTAAAACATAAACCAAACGATGAAATTGGTTATTTCTTCATGTATAATGATCAACTCGATACTCCCTAGCCCCCAACAGCCTTTTTTTTCATAACACTTTAACCAGAGTGACGGGAGAGCGGCATTTCAGAAAACGTGCTTATCTCGGCGAGAAAAAGCGATTTCGGCAATAAAATTTAAAACGCGTGTAAAACATAAACCAAACGATGAAATTGGTTATTTCTTCATGTATAATGATCAACTCGATACTCCCTAGCCCCCAACAGCCTTTTTTTTCATAACACTTTAACCAGAGTGACGGGAGAGCGGCATTTCAGAAAACGTGCTTATCTCGGCGAGAAAAAGCGATTTCGGCAATAAAATTTAAAACGCGTGTAAAACATAAACCAAACGATGAAATTGGTTATTTCTTCATGTATAATGATCAACTCGATACTCCCTAGCCCCCAACAGCCTTTTTTTTCATAACACTTTAACCAGAGTGACGGGAGAGCGGCATTTCAGAAAACGTGCTTATCTCGGCGAGAAAAAGCGATTTCGGCAATAAAATTTAAAACGCGTGTAAAACATAAACCAAACGATGAAATTGGTTATTTCTTCATGTATAATGATCAACTCGATACTCCCTAGCCCCCAACAGCCTTTTTTTTCATAACACTTTAACCAGAGTGACGGGAGAGCGGCATTTCAGAAAACGTGCTTATCTCGGCGAGAAAAAGCGATTTCGGCAATAAAATTTAAAACGCGTGTAAAACATAAACCAAACGATGAAATTGGTTATTTCTTCATGTATAATGATCAACTCGATACTCCCTAGCCCCCAACAGCCTTTTTTTTCATAACACTTTAACCAGAGTGACGGGAGAGCGGCATTTCAGAAAACGTGCTTATCTCGGCGAGAAAAAGCGATTTCGGCAATAAAATTTAAAACGCGTGTAAAACATAAACCAAACGATGAAATTGGTTATTTCTTCATGTATAATGATCAACTCGATACTCCCTAGCCCCCAACAGCCTTTTTTTTCATAACACTTTAACCAGAGTGACGGGAGAGCGGCATTTCAGAAAACGTGCTTATCTCGGCGAGAAAAAGCGATTTCGGCAATAAAATTTAAAACGCGTGTAAAACATAAACCAAACGATGAAATTGGTTATTTCTTCATGTATAATGATCAACTCGATACTCCCTAGCCCCCAACAGCCTTTTTTTTCATAACACTTTAACCAGAGTGACGGGAGAGCGGCATTTCAGAAAACGTGCTTATCTCGGCGAGAAAAAGCGATTTCGGCAATAAAATTTAAAACGCGTGTAAAACATAAACCAAACGATGAAATTGGTTATTTCTTCATGTATAATGATCAACTCGATACTCCCTAGCCCCCAACAGCCTTTTTTTTCATAACACTTTAACCAGAGTGACGGGAGAGCGGCATTTCAGAAAACGTGCTTATCTCGGCGAGAAAAAGCGATTTCGGCAATAAAATTTAAAACGCGTGTAAAACATAAACCAAACGATGAAATTGGTTATTTCTTCATGTATAATGATCAACTCGATACTCCCTAGCCCCCAACAGCCTTTTTTTTCATAACACTTTAACCAGAGTGACGGGAGAGCGGCATTTCAGAAAACGTGCTTATCTCGGCGAGAAAAAGCGATTTCGGCAATAAAATTTAAAACGCGTGTAAAACATAAACCAAACGATGAAATTGGTTATTTCTTCATGTATAATGATCAACTCGATACTCCCTAGCCCCCAACAGCCTTTTTTTTCATAACACTTTAACCAGAGTGACGGGAGAGCGGCATTTCAGAAAACGTGCTTATCTCGGCGAGAAAAAGCGATTTCGGCAATAAAATTTAAAACGCGTGTAAAACATAAACCAAACGATGAAATTGGTTATTTCTTCATGTATAATGATCAACTCGATACTCCCTAGCCCCCAACAGCCTTTTTTTTCATAACACTTTAACCAGAGTGACGGGAGAGCGGCATTTCAGAAAACGTGCTTATCTCGGCGAGAAAAAGCGATTTCGGCAATAAAATTTAAAACGCGTGTAAAACATAAACCAAACGATGAAATTGGTTATTTCTTCATGTATAATGATCAACTCGATACTCCCTAGCCCCCAACAGCCTTTTTTTTCATAACACTTTAACCAGAGTGACGGGAGAGCGGCATTTCAGAAAACGTGCTTATCTCGGCGAGAAAAAGCGATTTCGGCAATAAAATTTAAAACGCGTGTAAAACATAAACCAAACGATGAAATTGGTTATTTCTTCATGTATAATGATCAACTCGATACTCCCTAGCCCCCAACAGCCTTTTTTTTCATAACACTTTAACCAGAGTGACGGGAGAGCGGCATTTCAGAAAACGTGCTTATCTCGGCGAGAAAAAGCGATTTCGGCAATAAAATTTAAAACGCGTGTAAAACATAAACCAAACGATGAAATTGGTTATTTCTTCATGTATAATGATCAACTCGATACTCCCTAGCCCCCAACAGCCTTTTTTTTCATAACACTTTAACCAGAGTGACGGGAGAGCGGCATTTCAGAAAACGTGCTTATCTCGGCGAGAAAAAGCGATTTCGGCAATAAAATTTAAAACGCGTGTAAAACATAAACCAAACGATGAAATTGGTTATTTCTTCATGTATAATGATCAACTCGATACTCCCTAGCCCCCAACAGCCTTTTTTTTCATAACACTTTAACCAGAGTGACGGGAGAGCGGCATTTCAGAAAACGTGCTTATCTCGGCGAGAAAAAGCGATTTCGGCAATAAAATTTAAAACGCGTGTAAAACATAAACCAAACGATGAAATTGGTTATTTCTTCATGTATAATGATCAACATACTCCCTAGCCCCCAACAGCCTTTTTTTTCATAACACTTTAACCAGAGTGACGGGGAGAGCGGCATTTCAGAAAACGTGCTTATCTCGGCGAGAAAAAGCGATTTCGGCAATAAAATTTAAAACGCGTGTAAAACATAAACCAAACGATGAAATTGGTTATTTCTTCATGTATAATGATCAACTCGATACTCCCTAGCCCCCAACAGCCTTTTTTTTCATAACACTTTAACCAGAGTGACGGGAGAGCGGCATTTCAGAAAACGTGCTTATCTCGGCGAGAAAAAGCGATTTCGGCAATAAAATTTAAAACGCGTGTAAAACATAAACCAAACGATGAAATTGGTTATTTCTTCATGTATAATGATCAACTCGATACTCCCTAGCCCCAACAGCCTTTTTTTTATAACACTTTAACCAGAGTGACGGGAGAGCGGCATTTCAGAAAACGTGCTTATCTCGGCGAGAAAAAGCGATTTCGGCAATAAAATTTAAAACGCGTGTAAAACATAAACCAAACGATGAAATTGGTTATTTCTTCATGTATAATGATCAACTCGATACTCCCTAGCCCCCAACAGCCTTTTTTTTCATAACACTTTAACCAGAGTGACGGGGAGAGCGGCATTTCAGAAAACGTGCTTATCTCGGCGAGAAAAAGCGATTTCGGCAATAAAATTTAAAACGCGTGTAAAACATAAACCAAACGATGAAATTGGTTATTTCTTCATGTATAATGATCAACTCGATACTCCCTAGCCCCAACAGCCTTTTTTTTCATAACACTTTAACCAGAGTGACGGGAGAGCGGCATTTCAGAAAACGTGCTTATCTCGGCGAGAAAAAGCGATTTCGGCAATAAAATTTAAAACGCGTGTAAAACATAATCCAAACGATGAAATTGGTTATTTCTTCATGTATAATGATCAACTCGATACTCCCTAGCCCCCAACAGCCTTTTTTTTCATAACACTTTAACCAGAGTGACGGGGAGAGCGGCATTTCAGAAAACGTGCTTATCTCGGCGAGAAAAAGCGATTTCGGCAATAAAATTTAAAACGCGTGTAAAACATAAACCAAACGATGAAATTGGTTATTTCTTCATGTATAATGATCAACTCGATACTCCCTAGCCCCCAACAGCCTTTTTTTTCATAACACTTTAACCAGAGTGACGGGAGAGTGGCATTTCAGAAAACGTGCTTATCTCGGCGAGAAAAAGCGATTTCGGCAATAAAATTTAAAACGCGTGTAAAACATAAACCAAACGATGAAATTGGTTATTTCTTCATGTATAATGATCAACTCGATACTCCCTAGCCCCCAACAGCCTTTTTTTTCATAACACTTTAACCAGAGTGACGGGAGAGCGGCATTTCAGAAAACGTGCTTATCTCGGCGAGAAAAAGCGATTTCGGCAATAAAATTTAAAACGCGTGTAAAACATAAACCAAACGATGAAATTGGTTATTTCTTCATGTATAATGATCAACTCGATACTCCCTAGCCCCCAACAGCCTTTTTTTTCATAACACTTTAACCAGAGTGACGGGAGAGCGGCATTTCAGAAAACGTGCTTATCTCGGCGAGAAAAAGCGATTTCGGCAATAAAATTTAAAACGCGTGTAAAACATAAACCAAACGATGAAATTGGTTATTTCTTCATGTATAATGATCAACTCGATACTCCCTAGCCCCCAACAGCCTTTTTTTCATAACACTTTAACCAGAGTGACGGGAGAGCGGCATTTCAGAAAACGTGCTTATCTCGGCGAGAAAAAGCGATTTCGGCAATAAAATTTAAAACGCGTGTAAAACATAAACCAAACGATGAAATTGGTTATTTCTTCATGTATAATGATCAACTCGATACTCCCTAGCCCCCAACAGCCTTTTTTTTCATAACACTTTAACCAGAGTGACGGGAGAGCGGCATTTCAGAAAACGTGCTTATCTCGGCGAGAAAAAGCGATTTCGGCAATAAAATTTAAAACGCGTGTAAAACATAAACCAAACGATGAAATTGGTTATTTCTTCATGTATAATGATCAACTCGATACTCCCTAGCCCCCAACAGCCTTTTTTTTCATAACACTTTAACCAGAGTGACGGGGAGAGCGGCATTTCAGAAAACGTGCTTATCTCGGCGAGAAAAAAGCGATTTCGGCAATAAAATTTAAAACGCGTGTAAAACATAAACCAAACGATGAAATTGGTTATTTCTTCATGTATAATGATCAACTCGATACTCCCTAGCCCCCAACAGCCTTTTTTTTCATAACACTTTAACCAGAGTGACGGGAGAGCGGCATTTCAGAAAACGTGCTTATCTCGGCGAGAAAAGCGATTTCGGCAATAAAATTTAAAACGCGTGTAAAACATAAACCAAACGATGAAATTGGTTATTTCTTCATGTATAATGATCAACTCGATACTCCCTAGCCCCCAACAGCCTTTTTTTTCATAACACTTTAACCAGAGTGACGGGAGAGCGGCATTTCAGAAAACGTGCTTATCTCGGCGAGAAAAAGCGATTTCGGCAATAAAATTTAAAACGCGTGTAAAACATAAACCAAACGATGAAATTGGTTATTTCTTCATGTATAATGATCAACTCGATACTCCCTAGCCCCCAACAGCCTTTTTTTTCATAACACTTTAACCAGAGTGACGGGAGAGCGGCATTTCAGAAAACGTGCTTATCTCGGCGAGAAAAAGCGGATTTCGGCAATAAAATTTAAAACGCGTGTAAAACATAAACCAAACGATGAAATTGGTTATTTCTTCATGTATAATGATCAACTCGATACTCCCTAGCCCCCAACAGCCTTTTTTTTCATAACACTTTAACCAGAGTGACGGGAGAGCGGCATTTCAGAAAACGTGCTTATCTCGGCGAGAAAAAGCGATTTCGGCAATAAAATTTAAAACGCGTGTAAAACATAAACCAAACGATGAAATTGGTTATTTCTTCATGTATAATGATCAACTCGATACTCCCTAGCCCCCAACAGCCTTTTTTTTTCATAACACTTTAACCAGAGTGACGGGAGAGCGGCATTTCAGAAAACGTGCTTATCTCGGCGAGAAAAAGCGATTTCGGCAATAAAATTTAAAACGCGTGTAAAACATAAACCAAACGATGAAATTGGTTATTTCTTCATGTATAATGATCAACTCGATACTCCCTAGCCCCCAACAGCCTTTTTTTTCATAACACTTTAACCAGAGTGACGGGAGAGCGGCATTTCAGAAAACGTGCTTATCTCGGCGAGAAAAAGCGATTTCGGCAATAAAATTTAAAACGCGTGTAAAACATAAACCAAACGATAAAATTGGTTATTTCTTCATGTATAATGATCAACTCGATACTCCCTAGCCCCCAACAGCCTTTTTTTTCATAACACTTTAACCAGAGTGACGGGAGAGCGGCATTTCAGAAAACGTGCTTATCTCGGCGAGAAAAAGCGATTTCGGCAATAAAATTTAAAACGCGTGTAAAACATAAACCAAACGATGAAATTGGTTATTTCTTCATGTATAATGATCAACTCGATACTCCCTAGCCCCCAACAGCCTTTTTTTTCATAACACTTTAACCAGAGTGACGGGATAGCGGCATTTCAGAAAACGTGCTTATCTCGGCGAGAAAAAGCGATTCCGGCAATAAAATTAAAACGCGTGTAAAACATAAACCAAACGATGAAATTGGTTATTTCTTCATGTATAATGATCAACTCGATACTCCCTAGCCCCCAACAGCCTTTTTTTTCATAACACTTTAACCAGAGTGACGGGAGAGTGGCATTTCAGAAAACGTGCTTATCTCGGCGAGAAAAAGCGATTTCGGCAATAAAATTTAAAACGCGTGTAAAACATAAACCAAACGATGAAATTGGTTATTTCTTCATGTATAATGATCAACTCGATACTCCCTAGCCCCAACAGCCTTTTTTTTCATAACACTTTAACCAGAGTGACGGGAGAGCGGCATTTCAGAAACGTGCTTATCTCGGCGAGAAAAAGCGATTTCGGCAATAAAATTTAAAACGCGTGTAAAACATAAACCAAACGATGAAATTGGTTATTTCTTCATGTATAATGATCAACTCGATACTCCCTAGCCCCCAACAGCCTTTTTTTTCATAACACTTTAACCAGAGTGACGGGAGAGCGGCATTTCAGAAAACGTGCTTATCTCGGCGAGAAAAAGCGATTTCGGCAATAAAATTTAAAACGCGTGTAAAACATAAACCAAACGATGAAATTGGTTATTTCTTCATGTATAATGATCAACTCGATACTCCCTAGCCCCCAACAGCCTTTTTTTTTCATAACACTTTAACCAGAGTGACGGGAGAGCGGCATTTCAGAAAACGTGCTTATCTCGGCGAGAAAAAGCGATTTCGGCAATAAAATTTAAAACGCGTGTAAAACATAAACCAAACGATGAAATTGGTTATTTCTTCATGTATAATGATCAACTCGATACTCCCTAGCCCCCAACAGCCTTTTTTTTCATAACACTTTAACCAGAGTGACGGGAGAGCGGCATTTCAGAAAACGTGCTTATCTCGGCGAGAAAAAGCGATTTCGGCAATAAAATTTAAAACGCGTGTAAAACATAAACCAAACGATGAAATTGGTTATTTCTTCATGTATAATGATCAACTCGATACTCCCTAGCCCCCAACAGCCTTTTTTTTCATAACACTTTAACCAGAGTGACGGGAGAGCGGCATTTCAGAAAACGTGCTTATCTCGGCGAGAAAAAGCGATTTCGGCAATAAAATTTAAAACGCGTGTAAAACATAAACCAAACGATGAAATTGGTTATTTCTTCATGTATAATGATCAACTCGATACTCCCTAGCCCCCAACAGCCTTTTTTTTCATAACACTTTAACCAGAGTGACGGGAGAGCGGCATTTCAGAAAACGTGCTTATCTCGGCGAGAAAAAGCGATTTCGGCAATAAAATTTAAAACGCGTGTAAAACATAAACCAAACGATGAAATTGGTTATTTCTTCATGTATAATGATCAACTCGATACTCCCTAGCCCCCAACAGCCTTTTTTTTCATAACACTTTAACCAGAGTGACGGGAGAGCGGCATTTCAGAAAACGTGCTTATCTCGGCGAGAAAAAGCGATTTCGGCAATAAAATTTAAAACGCGTGTAAAACATAAACCAAACGATGAAATTGGTTATTTCTTCATGTATAATGATCAACTCGATACTCCCTAGCCCCCAACAGCCTTTTTTTTCATAACACTTTAACCAGAGTGACGGGAGAGCGGCATTTCAGAAAACGTGCTTATCTCGGCGAGAAAAAGCGATTTCGGCAATAAAATTTAAAACGCGTGTAAAACATAAACCAAACGATGAAATTGGTTATTTCTTCATGTATAATGATCAACTCGATACTCCCTAGCCCCCAACAGCCTTTTTTTTCATAACACTTTAACCAGAGTGACGGGAGAGCGGCATTTCAGAAAACGTGCTTATCTCGGCGAGAAAAAGCGATTTCGGCAATAAAATTTAAAACGCGTGTAAAACATAAACCAAACGATGAAATTGGTTATTTCTTCATGTATAATGATCAACTCGATACTCCCTAGCCCCCAACAGCCTTTTTTTTCATAACACTTTAACCAGAGTGACGGGAGAGCGGCATTTCAGAAAACGTGCTTATCTCGGCGAGAAAAAGCGATTTCGGCAATAAAATTTAAAACGCGTGTAAAACATAAACCAAACGATGAAATTGGTTATTTCTTCATGTATAATGATCAACTCGATACTCCCTAGCCCCCAACAGCCTTTTTTTTCATAACACTTTAACCAGAGTGACGGGAGAGCGGCATTTCAGAAAACGTGCTTATCTCGGCGAGAAAAAGCGATTTCGGCAATAAAATTTAAAACGCGTGTAAAACATAAACCAAACGATGAAATTGGTTATTTCTTCATGTATAATGATCAACTCGATACTCCCTAGCCCCCAACAGCCTTTTTTTTCATAACACTTTAACCAGAGTGACGGGAGAGCGGCATTTCAGAAAACGTGCTTATCTCGGCGAGAAAAAGCGATTTCGGCAATAAAATTTAAAACGCGTGTAAAACATAAACCAAACGATGAAATTGGTTATTTCTTCATGTATAATGATCAACTCGATACTCCCTAGCCCCCAACAGCCTTTTTTTTCATAACACTTTAACCAGAGTGACGGGAGAGCGGCATTTCAGAAAACGTGCTTATCTCGGCGAGAAAAAGCGATTTCGGCAATAAAATTTAAAACGCGTGTAAAACATAAACCAAACGATGAAATTGGTTATTTCTTCATGTATAATGATCAACTCGATACTCCCTAGCCCCCAACAGCCTTTTTTTTCATAACACTTTAACCAGAGTGACGGGAGAGCGGCATTTCAGAAAACGTGCTTATCTCGGCGAGAAAAAGCGATTTCGGCAATAAAATTTAAAACGCGTGTAAAACATAAACCAAACGATGAAATTGGTTATTTCTTCATGTATAATGATCAACTCGATACTCCCTAGCCCCCAACAGCCTTTTTTTTCCTAACACTTTAACCAGAGTGACGGGAGAGCGGCATTTCAGAAAACGTGCTTATCTCGGCGAGAAAAAGCGATTTCGGCAATAAAATTTAAAACGCGTGTAAAACATAAACCAAACGATGAAATTGGTTATTTCTTCATGTATAATGATCAACTCGATACTCCCTAGCCCCCAACAGCCTTTTTTTTCATAACACTTTAACCAGAGTGACGGGAGAGCGGCATTTCAGAAAACGTGCTTATCTCGGCGAGAAAAAGCGATTTCGGCAATAAAATTTAAAACGCGTGTAAAACATAAACCAAACGATGAAATTGGTTATTTCTTCATGTATAATGATCAACTCGATACTCCCTAGCCCCCAACAGCCTTTTTTTTCATAACACTTTAACCAGAGTGACGGGAGAGCGGCATTTCAGAAAACGTGCTTATCTCGGCGAGAAAAAGCGATTTCGGCAATAAAATTTAAAACGCGTGTAAAACATAAACCAAACGATGAAATTGGTTATTTCTTCATGTATAATGATCAACTCGATACTCCCTAGCCCCCAACAGCCTTTTTTTTCATAACACTTTAACCAGAGTGACGGGAGAGCGGCATTTCAGAAAACGTGCTTATCTCGGCGAGAAAAAGCGATTTCGGCAATAAAATTTAAAACGCGTGTAAAACATAAACCAAACGATGAAATTGGTTATTTCTTCATGTATAATAATCAACTCGAGTCGAGCTCCAGGGAGAGAGGCTGATTTTTCGCTTTTTGAGGCCGACCGACGAACCGGCGCGGGGCGGACTCAAAAGCCCGCAGAGCCGTAGGCACTTAGAAAAGTTTCGCCTTTGGCTGTGAGCTCCAGGGGGAGAGGCTGGTTTTGCGTTATTTTAGGCCGGCTGGAGAACCGGCGCGGGTCGGACGCACAATCCCCGCAGAGCCGTGGGCACTTAGAAAATTTTTGCCAAGTTGGCTCTGAGCGCCTGGTACCTAATATGGAAGTATAGAGGCCGACTTTCGGGCAAGATCACGCCGCGTTAGGCTTCCAGGACCCCGGCTAAGCAATTTTACCGGGCCGCCCGGTTCTTTTTTTTGAACCAGCCCGGTTCTTTTTACACTTCCAGCTGGAGCTCAGCAGCGGCTTTTTGCGCAAGATCACGCCGTGTTAGGCTTCCAGAGCCCCGGCTAAGCAATTTTACCGGGTCGCCCGGTTCTTTTTTTTTTAACCAGCCCGGTTCTTTTTACACTTCCAGCTGGAGCTCAGCAGCGGCTTTTTGCACAGTATCACGCCGGGTTAGGCTTCCAGGACCCCGGCTAAGCAATTTTACCGGGCCGCCCGGTTCTTTTTTTTAACCAGCCCGGTTCTTTTTACACTTCCAGCTGGAGCTCAGCAGCGGCTTTTTGGACAAGATCACGCCGTGTTAGGCTTCCAGAGCCCCGGCTAAGCAATTTTACCGGGTCGCCCGGTTCTTTTTTTTAACCAGCCCGGTTCTTTTTACACTTCCAGCTGGAGCTTAGCAGCGGCTTTTTGGACAAGATCACGCCGTGTTAGGCTTCCAGAGCCCCGGCTAAGCAATTTTACCGGGTCGCCCGGTTCTTTTTTTAACCAGCCCGGTTCTTTTTTTAACCAGCCCGGTTCTTTTTACACTTCCAGCTGGAGCTCAGCAGCGGCTTTTTGCACAGTATCACGCCGGGTTATGCTTCCAGGACCCTGGCTAAGCAATTTTACCGGGCCGCCCGGTTCTTTTTTTTAACCAGCCCGGTTCTTTTTACACTTCCAGCAGGAGCTCAGCAGCGGCTTTTTGGACAAGATCACGCCGTGTTAGGCTTCCAGAGCCCCGGCTAAGCAATTTTACCGGGTCGCCCGGTTCTTTTTTTTAACCAGCCCGGTTCTTTTTACACTTCCAGCTGGAGCTCAGCAGCGGCTTTTTGGACAAGATCACGCCGTGTTAGGCTTCCAGAGCCCCGGCTAAGCAATTTTACCGGGTCGCCCGGTTCTTTTTTTAACCAGCCCGGTTCTTTTTAAAACCAATCCGGTTCTTTTTACACTTCCAGCTGGAGCTCGGCAGCGTGTAAAACATAAACCAAACGATGAAATTGGTTATTTCTTCATGTATAATGATCAACTCGATACTCCCTAGCCCCCAACAGCCTTTTTTTTCATAACACTTTAACCAGAGTGACGGGATAGCGGCATTTCAGAAAACGTGCTTATCTCGGCGAGAAAAAGCGATTTCGGCAATAAAATTTAAAACGCGTGTAAAACATAAACCAAACGATGAAATTGGTTATTTCTTCATGTATAATGATCAACTCGATACTCCCTAGCCCCCAACAGCCTTTTTTTTCATAACACTTTAACCAGAGTGACGGGAGAGTGGCATTTCAGAAAACGTGCTTATCTCGGCGAGAAAAAGCGATTTCGGCAATAAAATTTAAAACGCGTGTAAAACATAAACCAAACGATGAAATTGGTTATTTCTTCATGTATAATGATCAACTCGATACTCCCTAGCCCCCAACAGCCTTTTTTTTTCATAACACTTTAACCAGAGTGACGGGAGAGCGGCATTTCAGAAAACGTGCTTATCTCGGCGAGAAAAAGCGATTTCGGCAATAAAATTTAAAACGCGTGTAAAACATAAACCAAACGATGAAATTGGTTATTTCTTCATGTATAATGATCAACTCGATACTCCCTAGCCCCCAACAGCCTTTTTTTTCATAACACTTTAACCAGAGTGACGGGAGAGCGGCATTTCAGAAAACGTGCTTATCTCGGCGAGAAAAAGCGATTTCGGCAATAAAATTTAAAACGCGTGTAAAACATAAACCAAACGATGAAATTGGTTATTTCTTCATGTATAATGATCAACTCGATACTCCCTAGCCCCCAACAGCCTTTTTTTTCATAACACTTTAACCAGAGTGACGGGATAGCGGCATTTCAGAAAACGTGCTTATCTCGGCGAGAAAAAGCGATTTCGGCAATAAAATTTAAAACGCGTGTAAAACATAAACCAAACGATGAAATTGGTTATTTCTTCATGTATAATGATCAACTCGATACTCCCTAGCCCCCAACAGCCTTTTTTTTCATAACACTTTAACCAGAGTGACGGGAGAGTGGCATTTCAGAAAACGTGCTTATCTCGGCGAGAAAAAGCGATTTCGGCAATAAAATTTAAAACGCGTGTAAAACATAAACCAAACGATGAAATTGGTTATTTCTTCATGTATAATGATCAACTCGATACTCCCTAGCCCCCAACACCCTTTTTTTTTCATAACACTTTAACCAGAGTGACGGGAGAGCGGCATTTCAGAAAACGTGCTTATCTCGGCGAGAAAAAGCGATTTCGGCAACAAAATTTAAAACGCGTGTAAAACATAAACCAAACGATGAAATTGGTTATTTCTTCATGTATAATGATCAACTCGATACTCCCTAGCCCCCAACAGCCTTTTTTTTCATAACACTTTAACCAGAGTGACGGGAGAGCGGCATTTCAGAAAACGTGCTTATCTCGGCGAGAAAAAGCGATTTCGGCAATAAAATTTAAAACGCGTGTAAAACATAAACCAAACGATGAAATTGGTTATTTCTTCATGTATAATGATCAACGCGATACTCCCTAGCCCCCAACAGCCTTTTTTTTCATAACACTTTAACCAGAGTGACGGGAGAGCGGCATTTCAGAAAACGTGCTTATCTCGGCGAGAAAAAGCGATTTCGGCAATAAAATTTAAAACGCGTGTAAAACATAAACCAAACGATGAAATTGGTTATTTCTTCATGTATAATGATCAACTCGATACTCCCTAGCCCCCAACAGCCTTTTTTTTCATAACACTTTAACCAGAGTGACGGGATAGCGGCATTTCAGAAAACGTGCTTATCTCGGCGAGAAAAAGCGATTTCGGCAATAAAATTTAAAACGCGTGTAAAACATAAACCAAACGATGAAATTGGTTATTTCTTCATGTATAATGATCAACTCGATACTCCCTAGCCCCCAACAGCCTTTTTTTTCATAACACTTTAACCAGAGTGACGGGAGAGCGGCATTTCAGAAAACGTGCTTATCTCGGCGAGAAAAAGCGATTTCGGCAATAAAATTTAAAACGCGTGTAAAACATAAACCAAACGATGAAATTGGTTATTTCTTCATGTATAATGATCAACTCGATACTCCCTAGCTCCCAACAGCCTTTTTTTTCATAACACTTTAACCAGAGTGACGGGAGAGCGGCATTTCAGAAAACGTGCTTATCTCGGCGAGAAAAAGCGATTTCGGCAATAAAATTTAAAACGCGTGTAAAACATAAACCAAATGATGAAATTGGTTATTTCTTCATGTATAATGATCAACTCGATACTCCCTAGCCCCCAACAGCCTTTTTTTTCATAACACTTTAACCAGAGTGACGGGAGAGCGGCATTTCAGAAAACGTGCTTATCTCGGCGAGAAAAAGCGATTTCGGCAATAAAATTTAAAACGCGTGTAAAACATAAACCAAACGATGAAATTGGTTATTTCTTCATGTATAATGATCAACTCGATACTCCCTAGCCCCCAACAGCCTTTTTTTTCATAACACTTTAACCAGAGTGACGGGAGAGCGGCATTTCAGAAAACGTGCTTATCTCGGCGAGAAAAAGCGATTTCGGCAATAAAATTTAAAACGCGTGTAAAACATAAACCAAACGATGAAATTGGTTATTTCTTCATGTATAATGATCAACTCGATACTCCCTAGCCCCCAACAGCCTTTTTTTTCATAGCACTTTAACCAGAGTGACGGGAGAGCGGCATTTCAGAAAACGTGCTTATCTCGGCGAGAAAAAGCGATTTCGGCAATAAAATTTAAAACGCGTGTAAAACATAAACCAAACGATGAAATTGGTTATTTCTTCATGTATAATGATCAACTCGATACTCCCTAGCCCCCAACAGCCTTTTTTTTCATAACACTTTAACCAGAGTGACGGGAGAGCGGCATTTCAGAAAACGTGCTTATCTCGGCGAGAAAAAGCGATTTCGGCAATAAAATTTAAAACGCGTGTAAAACATAAACCAAACGATGAAATTGGTTATTTCTTCATGTATAATGATCAACTCGATACTCCCTAGCCCCCAACAGCCTTTTTTTTCATAACACTTTAACCAGAGTGACGGGAGAGCGGCATTTCAGAAAACGTGCTTATCTCGGCGAGAAAAAGCGATTTCGGCAATAAAATTTAAAACGCGTGTAAAACATAAACCAAACGATGAAATTGGTTATTTCTTCATGTATAATGATCAACTCGATACTCCCTAGCCCCCAACAGCCTTTTTTTTCATAACACTTTAACCAGAGTGACGGGAGAGCGGCATTTCAGAAAACGTGCTTATCTCGGCGAGAAAAAGCGATTTCGGCAATAAAATTTAAAACGCGTGTAAAACATAAACCAAACGATGAAATTGGTTATTTCTTCATGTATAATGATCAACTCGATACTCCCTAGCCCCCAACAGCCTTTTTTTTCATAACACTTTAACCAGAGTGACGGGAGAGCGGCATTTCAGAAAACGTGCTTATCTCGGCGAGAAAAAGCGATTCGGCAATAAAATTTAAAACGCGTGTAAAACATAAACCAAACGATGAAATTGGTTATTTCTTCATGTATAATGATCAACTCGATACTCCCTAGCCCCCAACAGCCTTTTTTTTCATAACACTTTAACCAGAGTGACGGGAGAGCGGCATTTCAGAAAACGTGCTTATCTCGGCGAGAAAAAGCGATTTCGGCAATAAAATTTAAAACGCGTGTAAAACATAAACCAAACGATGAAATTGGTTATTTCTTCATGTATAATGATCAACTCGATACTCCCTAGCCCCCAACAGCCTTTTTTTTCATAACACTTTAACCAGAGTGACGGGAGGAGGCGGCATTTCAGAAAACGTGCTTATCTCGGCGAGAAAAAGCGATTTCGGCAATAAAATTTAAAACGCGTGTAAAACATAAACCAAACGATGAAATTGGTTATTTCTTCATGTATAATGATCAACTCGATACTCCCTAGCCCCCAACAGCCTTTTTTTTTCATTACACTTTAACCAGAGTGACGGGGAGAGCGGCATTTCAGAAAACGTGCTTATCTCGGCGAGAAAAGCGATTTCGGCAATAAAATTTAAAACGCGTGTAAAACATAAACCAAACGATGAAATTGGTTATTTCTTCATGTATAATGATCAACTCGATACTCCCTAGCCCCCAACAGCCTTTTTTTTCATAACACTTTAACCAGAGTGACGGGAGAGCGGCATTTCAGAAAACGTGCTTATCTCGGCGAGAAAAAAGCGATTTCGGCAATAAAATTTAAAACGCGTGTAAAACATAAACCAAACGATGAAATTGGGTTATTTCTTCATGTATAATGATCAACTCGATACTCCCTAGCCCCCAACAGCCTTTTTTTTTCATAACACTTTAACCAGACGTGACGGAGAGCGGCATTTCAGAAAACGTGCTTATCTCGGCGAGAAAAAGCGATTTCGGCAATAAATTTAAAACGCGTGTAAAAACATAACCAAACGATGAAATTGGTTATTTCTTCATGTATAATGATCAACTCGATACTCCCCTAGCCCCCAACAGCCTTTTTTTTCATAACACTTTAACCAGAGTGACGCGGGAGGAGCGGCATTTCAGAAGACGTGCTTATCTCGGCGCGAGAAAAAGCGATTTCGGCAATAAAATTTAAAACGCGTGTAAAACATAACCAAACGATGAATTGGTTATTTCTTCATGTATAATGATCAACTCGATACTCCCTAGCCCCCCAACAGCCTTTTTTTTCATAACACTTTAACCAGAGTGACGGGAGAGCGGCATTTCAGAAAACGTGCTTATCTCGGCGAGAAAAAGCGATTTCGGCAATAAAATTTTAAAACGCGTGTAAAACATAAACCAAACGATGAAATTGGTTATTTCTTCATGTATAATGATCAACTCGATACTCCCTAGCCCCCAACAGCCTTTTTTTTCATAACACTTTAACCAGAGTGACGGGAGAGCGGCATTTCAGAAAACGTGCTTATCTCGGCGAGAAAAAGCGATTTTCGGCAATAAAATTTAAAACGCGTGTAAAACATAAACCAAACGATGAAATTGGTTATTTCTTCATGTATAATGATCAACTCGATACTCCCTAGCCCCAAACAGCCTTTTTTTTCATAACACTTTAACCAGAGTGACGGGAGAGCGGCATTTCAGAAAACGTGCTTATCTCGGCGAGAAAAAGCGATTTCGGCAATAAAATTTAAAACGCGTGTAAAACATAAACCAAACGATGAAATTGGTTATTTCTTCATGTATAATGATCAACTCGATACTCCCTAGCCCCCAACAGCCTTTTTTTTCATAACACTTTAACCAGAGTGACGGGAGAGCGGCATTTCAGAAAACGTGCTTATCTCGGCGAGAAAAAGCGATTTCGGCAATAAAATTTAAAACGCGTGTAAAACATAAACCAAACGATGAAATTGGTTATTTCTTCATGTATAATGATCAACTCGATACTCCCTAGCCCCCAACAGCCTTTTTTTTCATAACACTTTAACCAGAGTGACGGGAGAGCGGCATTTCAGAAAACGTGCTTATCTCGGCGGAGAAAAAGCGATTTCGGCAATAAAATTTAAAACGCGTGTAAAACATAAACCAAACGATGAAATTGGTTATTTCTTCATGTATAATGATCAACTCGATACTCCCTAGCCCCCAACAGCCTTTTTTTTCATAACACTTTAACCAGAGTGACGGCAGAGCGGCATTTCAGAAAACGTGCTTATCTCGGCGAGAAAAAGCGATTTCGGCAATAAAATTTAAAACGCGTGTAAAACATAAACCAAACGATGGAAATTGGTTATTTCTTCATGTATAATGATCAACTCGATACTCCCTAGCCCCCAACAGCCTTTTTTTTCATAACACTTTAACCAGAGTGACGGGAGAGCGGCATTTCAGAAAACGTGCTTATCTCGGCGAGAAAAAGCGGATTTCGGCAATAAAATTTAAACGCGTGTAAAACATAAACCAAACGATGAAATTGGTTATTTCTTCATGTATAATGATCAACTCGATACTCCCTAGCCCCCAACAGCCTTTTTTTTCATAACACTTTAACCAGAGTGACGGGAGAGCGGCATTTCAGAAAACGTGCTTATCTCGGCGAGAAAAAGCGATTTCGCAATAAAATTTAAAACGCGTGTAAAACATAAACCAAACGATGAAATTGGTTATTTCTTCATGTATAATGATCAACTCGATACTCCCTAGCCCCCAACAGCCTTTTTTTTCATAACACTTTAACCAGAGTGACGGAGAGCGGCATTTCAGAAAACGTGCTTATCTCGGCGAGAAAAAAGCGATTTCGGCAATAAAATTAAAACGCGTGTAAAACATAAACCAAACGATGAAATTGGTTATTTCTTCATGTATAATGATCAACTCGATACTCCCTAGCCCCCAACAGCCTTTTTTTTCATAACACTTTAACCAGAGTGACGGGAGAGCGGCATTTCAGAAAACGTGCTTATCTCGGCGAGAAAAAGCGATTTCGGCAATAAAATTTAAAACGCGTGTAAAACATAAACCAAACGAATGAAAATTGGTTATTTCTTCATGTATAATGATCAACTCGATACTCCCTAGCCCCCCAACAGCCTTTTTTTTCATAACACTTTAACCAGAGTGACGGGGAGAGCGGCATTTCAGAAAACGTGCTTATCTCGGCTGAGAAAAAGCGATTTCGGCAATAAAATTTAAAACGCGTGTAAAACATAAACCAAACGATGAAATTGGTTATTTCTTCATGTATAATGATCAACTCGATACTCCCTAGCCCCCAACAGCCGTTTTTTTCATAACACTTTAACCAGAGTGACGGGAGAGCGGCATTTCAGAAAACGTGCTTATCTCGGCGAGAAAAAGCGATTTCGCCAATTAAATTTAAAACGCGTGTAAAACATAAACCAAACGATGAAATTGGTTATTTCTTCATGTATAATGATCAACTCGATACTCCCTAGCCCCCAACAGCCTTTTTTTTCATAACACTTTAACCAGAGTGACGGGAGAGCGGCATTTCAGAAAACGTGCTTATCTCGGCGAGAAAAAGCGATTTCGGCAATAAAATTTAAAACGCGTGTAAAACATAAACCAAACGATGAAATTGGTTATTTCTTCATGTATAATGATCAACTCGATACTCCCTAGCCCCCAACAGCCTTTTTTTTCATAACACTTTAACCAGAGTGACGGGAGAGTCGGCATTTCAGAAAACGTGCTTATCTCGGCGAGAAAAAGCGATTTCGGCAATAAAATTTAAAACGCGTGTAAAACATAAACCAAACGATGAAATTGGTTATTTCTTCATGTATAATGATCAACTCGATACTCCCTAGCCCCCAACAGCCTTTTTTTTCATAACACTTTAACCAGAGTGACGGGAGAGCGGCATTTCAGAAAACGTGCTTATCTCGGCGAGAAAAAGCGATTTCGGCAATAAAATTTAAAACGCGTGTAAAACATAAACCAAACGATGAAATTGGTTATTTCTTCATGTATAATGATCAACTCGATACTCCCTAGCCCCCAACAGCCTTTTTTTTCATAACACTTTAACCAGAGTGACGGGAGAGCGGCATTTCAGAAAACGTGCTTATCTCGGCGAGAAAAAGCGATTTCGGCAATAAAATTTAAAACGCGTGTAAAACATAAACCAAACGATGAAATTGGTTATTTCTTCATGTATAATGATCAACTCGATACTCCCTAGCCCCCAACAGCCTTTTTTTTCATAACACTTTAACCAGAGTGACGGGAGAGCGGCATTTCAGAAAACGTGCTTATCTCGGCGAGAAAAAGCGATTTCGGCAATAAAATTTAAAACGCGTGTAAAACATAAACCAAACGATGAAATTGGTTATTTCTTCATGTATAATGATCAACTCGATACTCCCTAGCCCCCAACAGCCTTTTTTTTCATAACACTTTAACCAGAGTGACGGGAGAGCGGCATTTCAGAAAACGTGCTTATCTCGGCGAGAAAAAGCGATTTCGGCAATAAAATTTAAAACGCGTGTAAAACATAAACCAAACGATGAAATTGGTTATTTCTTCATGTAGTAATGATCAACTCGATACTCCCTAGCCCCCAACAGCCTTTTTTTTCATAACACTTTAACCAGAGTGACGGGAGAGCGGCATTTCAGAAAACGTGCTTATCTCGGCGAGAAAAAGCGATTTCGGCAATAAAATTTAAAACGCGTGTAAAACATAAACCAAACGATGAAATTGGTTATTTCTTCATGTATAATGATCAACTCGATACTCCCTAGCCCCCAACAGCCTTTTTTTTCATAACACTTTAACCAGAGTGACGGGAGAGCGGCATTTCAGAAAACGTGCTTATCTCGGCGAGAAAAAGCGATTTCGGCAATAAAATTTAAAACGCGTGTAAAACATAAACCAAACGATGAAATTGGTTATTTCTTCATGTATAATGATCAACTCGATACTCCCTAGCCCCCAACAGCCTTTTTTTTCATAACACTTTAACCAGAGTGACGGGAGAGCGGCATTTCAGAAAACGTGCTTATCTCGGCGAGAAAAAGCGATTTCGGCAATAAAATTTAAAACGCGTGTAAAACATAAACCAAACGATGAAATTGGTTATTTCTTCATGTATAATGATCAACTCGATACTCCCTAGCCCCCAACAGCCTTTTTTTTCATAACACTTTAACCAGAGTGACGGGAGAGCGGCATTTCAGAAAACGTGCTTATCTCGGCGAGAAAAAGCGATTTCGGCAATAAAATTTAAAACGCGTGTAAAACATAAACCAAACGATGAAATTGGTTATTTCTTCATGTATAATGATCAACTCGATACTCCCTAGCCCCCAACAGCCTTTTTTTTCATAACACTTTAACCAGAGTGACGGGAGAGCGGCATTTCAGAAAACGTGCTTATCTCGGCGAGAAAAAGCGATTTCGGCAATAAAATTTAAAACGCGTGTAAAACATAAACCAAACGATGAAATTGGTTATTTCTTCATGTATAATGATCAACTCGATACTCCCTAGCCCCCAACAGCCTTTTTTTTCATAACACTTTAACCAGAGTGACGGGAGAGCGGCATTTCAGAAAACGTGCTTATCTCGGCGAGAAAAAGCGATTTCGGCAATAAAATTTAAAACGCGTGTAAAACATAAACCAAACGATGAAATTGGTTATTTCTTCATGTATAATGATCAACTCGATACTCCCTAGCCCCCAACAGCCTTTTTTTTCATAACACTTTAACCAGAGTGACGGGAGAGCGGCATTTCAGAAAACGTGCTTATCTCGGCGAGAAAAAGCGATTTCGGCAATAAAATTTAAAACGCGTGTAAAACATAAACCAAACGATGAAATTGGTTATTTCTTCATGTATAATGATCAACTCGATACTCCCTAGCCCCCAACAGCCTTTTTTTTCATAACACTTTAACCAGAGTGACGGGAGAGCGGCATTTCAGAAAACGTGCTTATCTCGGCGAGAAAAAGCGATTTCGGCAATAAAATTTAAAACGCGTGTAAAACATAAACCAAACGATGAAATTGGTTATTTCTTCATGTATAATGATCAACTCGATACTCCCTAGCCCCCAACAGCCTTTTTTTTCATAACACTTTAACCAGAGTGACGGGAGAGCGGCATTTCAGAAAACGTGCTTATCTCGGCGAGAAAAAGCGATTTCGGCAATAAAATTTAAAACGCGTGTAAAACATAAACCAAACGATGAAATTGGTATTTCTTCATGTATAATGATCAACTCGATACTCCCTAGCCCCCAACAGCCTTTTTTTTCATAACACTTTAACCAGAGTGACGGGAGAGCGGCATTTCAGAAAACGTGCTTATCTCGGCGAGAAAAAGCGATTTCGGCAATAAAATTTAAAACGCGTGTAAAACATAAACCAAACGATGAAATTGGTTATTTCTTCATGTATAATGATCAACTCGATACTCCCTAGCCCCCAACAGCCTTTTTTTTCATAACACTTTAACCAGAGTGACGGGAGAGCGGCATTTCAGAAAACGTGCTTATCTCGGCGAGAAAAAGCGATTTCGGCAATAAAATTTAAAACGCGTGTAAAACATAAACCAAACGATGAAATTGGTTATTTCTTCATGTATAATGATCAACTCGATACTCCCTAGCCCCCAACAGCCTTTTTTTTCATAACACTTTAACCAGAGTGACGGGAGAGCGGCATTTCAGAAAACGTGCTTATCTCGGCGAGAAAAAGCGATTTCGGCAATAAAATTTAAAACGCGTGTAAAACATAAACCAAACGATGAAATTGGTTATTTCTTCATGTATAATGATCAACTCGATACTCCCTAGCCCCCAACAGCCTTTTTTTTCATAACACTTTAACCAGAGTGACGGGAGAGCGGCATTTCAGAAAACGTGCTTATCTCGGCGAGAAAAAGCGATTTCGGCAATAAAATTTAAAACGCGTGTAAAACATAAACCAAACGATGAAATTGGTTATTTCTTCATGTATAATGATCAACTCGATACTCCCTAGCCCCCAACAGCCTTTTTTTTCATAACACTTTAACCAGAGTGACGGGAGAGCGGCATTTCAGAAAACGTGCTTATCTCGGCGAGAAAAAGCGATTTCGGCAATAAAATTTAAAACGCGTGTAAAACATAAACCAAACGATGAAATTGGTTATTTCTTCATGTATAATGATCAACTCGATACTCCCTAGCCCCCAACAGCCTTTTTTTTCATAACACTTTAACCAGAGTGACGGGAGAGCGGCATTTCAGAAAACGTGCTTATCTCGGCGAGAAAAAGCGATTTCGGCAATAAAATTTAAAACGCGTGTAAAACATAAACCAAACGATGAAATTGGTTATTTCTTCATGTATAATGATCAACTCGATACTCCCTAGCCCCCAACAGCCTTTTTTTTCATAACACTTTAACCAGAGTGACGGGAGAGCGGCATTTCAGAAAACGTGCTTATCTCGGCGAGAAAAAGCGATTTCGGCAATAAAATTTAAAACGCGTGTAAAACATAAACCAAACGATGAAATTGGTTATTTCTTCATGTATAATGATCAACTCGATACTCCCTAGCCCCCAACAGCCTTTTTTTTCATAACACTTTAACCAGAGTGACGGGAGAGCGGCATTTCAGAAAACGTGCTTATCTCGGCGAGAAAAAGCGATTTCGGCAATAAAATTTAAAACGCGTGTAAAACATAAACCAAACGATGAAATTGGTTATTTCTTCATGTATAATGATCAACTCGATACTCCCTAGCCCCCAACAGCCTTTTTTTTCATAACACTTTAACCAGAGTGACGGGAGAGCGGCATTTCAGAAAACGTGCTTATCTCGGCGAGAAAAAGCGATTTCGGCAATAAAATTTAAAACGCGTGTAAAACATAAACCAAACGATGAAATTGGTTATTTCTTCATGTATAATGATCAACTCGATACTCCCTAGCCCCCAACAGCCTTTTTTTTCATAACACTTTAACCAGAGTGACGGGAGAGCGGCATTTCAGAAAACGTGCTTATCTCGGCGAGAAAAAGCGATTTCGGCAATAAAATTTAAAACGCGTGTAAAACATAAACCAAACGATGAAATTGGTTATTTCTTCATGTATAATGATCAACTCGATACTCCCTAGCCCCCAACAGCCTTTTTTTTCATAACACTTTAACCAGAGTGACGGGAGAGCGGCATTTCAGAAAACGTGCTTATCTCGGCGAGAAAAAGCGATTTCGGCAATAAAATTTAAAACGCGTGTAAAACATAAACCAAACGATGAAATTGGTTATTTCTTCATGTATAATGATCAACTCGATACTCCCTAGCCCCCAACAGCCTTTTTTTTCATAACACTTTAACCAGAGTGACGGGAGAGCGGCATTTCAGAAAACGTGCTTATCTCGGCGAGAAAAAGCGATTTCGGCAATAAAATTTAAAACGCGTGTAAAACATAAACCAAACGATGAAATTGGTTATTTCTTCATGTATAATGATCAACTCGATACTCCCTAGCCCCCAACAGCCTTTTTTTTCATAACACTTTAACCAGAGTGACGGGAGAGCGGCATTTCAGAAAACGTGCTTATCTCGGCGAGAAAAAGCGATTTCGGCAATAAAATTTAAAACGCGTGTAAAACATAAACCAAACGATGAAATTGGTTATTTCTTCATGTATAATGATCAACTCGATACTCCCTAGCCCCCAACAGCCTTTTTTTTCATAACACTTTAACCAGAGTGACGGGAGAGCGGCATTTCAGAAAACGTGCTTATCTCGGCGAGAAAAAGCGATTTCGGCAATAAAATTTAAAACGCGTGTAAAACATAAACCAAACGATGAAATTGGTTATTTCTTCATGTATAATGATCAACTCGATACTCCCTAGCCCCCAACAGCCTTTTTTTTCATAACACTTTAACCAGAGTGACGGGAGAGCGGCATTTCAGAAAACGTGCTTATCTCGGCGAGAAAAAGCGATTTCGGCAATAAAATTTAAAACGCGTGTAAAACATAAACCAAACGATGAAATTGGTTATTTCTTCATGTATAATGATCAACTCGATACTCCCTAGCCCCCAACAGCCTTTTTTTTCATAACACTTTAACCAGAGTGACGGGAGAGCGGCATTTCAGAAAACGTGCTTATCTCGGCGAGAAAAAGCGATTTCGGCAATAAAATTTAAAACGCGTGTAAAACATAAACCAAACGATGAAATTGGTTATTTCTTCATGTATAATGATCAACTCGATACTCCCTAGCCCCCAACAGCCTTTTTTTTCATAACACTTTAACCAGAGTGACGGGAGAGCGGCATTTCAGAAAACGTGCTTATCTCGGCGAGAAAAAGCGATTTCGGCAATAAAATTTAAAACGCGTGTAAAACATAAACCAAACGATGAAATTGGTTATTTCTTCATGTATAATGATCAACTCGATACTCCCTAGCCCCCAACAGCCTTTTTTTTCATAACACTTTAACCAGAGTGACGGGAGAGCGGCATTTCAGAAAACGTGCTTATCTCGGCGAGAAAAAGCGATTTCGGCAATAAAATTTAAAACGCGTGTAAAACATAAACCAAACGATGAAATTGGTTATTTCTTCATGTATAATGATCAACTCGATACTCCCTAGCCCCCAACAGCCTTTTTTTTCATAACACTTTAACCAGAGTGACGGGAGAGCGGCATTTCAGAAAACGTGCTTATCTCGGCGAGAAAAAGCGATTTCGGCAATAAAATTTAAAACGCGTGTAAAACATAAACCAAACGATGAAATTGGTTATTTCTTCATGTATAATGATCAACTCGATACTCCCTAGCCCCCAACAGCCTTTTTTTTCATAACACTTTAACCAGAGTGACGGGAGAGCGGCATTTCAGAAAACGTGCTTATCTCGGCGAGAAAAAGCGATTTCGGCAATAAAATTTAAAACGCGTGTAAAACATAAACCAAACGATGAAATTGGTTATTTCTTCATGTATAATGATCAACTCGATACTCCCTAGCCCCCAACAGCCTTTTTTTTCATAACACTTTAACCAGAGTGACGGGAGAGCGGCATTTCAGAAAACGTGCTTATCTCGGCGAGAAAAAGCGATTTCGGCAATAAAATTTAAAACGCGTGTAAAACATAAACCAAACGATGAAATTGGTTATTTCTTCATGTATAATGATCAACTCGATACTCCCTAGCCCCCAACAGCCTTTTTTTTCATAACACTTTAACCAGAGTGACGGGAGAGCGGCATTTCAGAAAACGTGCTTATCTCGGCGAGAAAAAGCGATTTCGGCAATAAAATTTAAAACGCGTGTAAAACATAAACCAAACGATGAAATTGGTTATTTCTTCATGTATAATGATCAACTCGATACTCCCTAGCCCCCAACAGCCTTTTTTTTCATAACACTTTAACCAGAGTGACGGGAGAGCGGCATTTCAGAAAACGTGCTTATCTCGGCGAGAAAAAGCGATTTCGGCAATAAAATTTAAAACGCGTGTAAAACATAAACCAAACGATGAAATTGGTTATTTCTTCATGTATAATGATCAACTCGATACTCCCTAGCCCCCAACAGCCTTTTTTTTCATAACACTTTAACCAGAGTGACGGGAGAGCGGCATTTCAGAAAACGTGCTTATCTCGGCGAGAAAAAGCGATTTCGGCAATAAAATTTAAAACGCGTGTAAAACATAAACCAAACGATGAAATTGGTTATTTCTTCATGTATAATGATCAACTCGATACTCCCTAGCCCCCAACAGCCTTTTTTTTCATAACACTTTAACCAGAGTGACGGGAGAGCGGCATTTCAGAAAACGTGCTTATCTCGGCGAGAAAAAGCGATTTCGGCAATAAAATTTAAAACGCGTGTAAAACATAAACCAAACGATGAAATTGGTTATTTCTTCATGTATAATGATCAACTCGATACTCCCTAGCCCCCAACAGCCTTTTTTTTCATAACACTTTAACCAGAGTGACGGGAGAGCGGCATTTCAGAAAACGTGCTTATCTCGGCGAGAAAAAGCGATTTCGGCAATAAAATTTAAAACGCGTGTAAAACATAAACCAAACGATGAAATTGGTTATTTCTTCATGTATAATGATCAACTCGATACTCCCTAGCCCCCAACAGCCTTTTTTTTCATAACACTTTAACCAGAGTGACGGGAGAGCGGCATTTCAGAAAACGTGCTTATCTCGGCGAGAAAAAGCGATTTCGGCAATAAAATTTAAAACGCGTGTAAAACATAAACCAAACGATGAAATTGGTTATTTCTTCATGTATAATGATCAACTCGATACTCCCTAGCCCCCAACAGCCTTTTTTTTCATAACACTTTAACCAGAGTGACGGGAGAGCGGCATTTCAGAAAACGTGCTTATCTCGGCGAGAAAAAGCGATTTCGGCAATAAAATTTAAAACGCGTGTAAAACATAAACCAAACGATGAAATTGGTTATTTCTTCATGTATAATGATCAACTCGATACTCCCTAGCCCCCAACAGCCTTTTTTTTCATAACACTTTAACCAGAGTGACGGGAGAGCGGCATTTCAGAAAACGTGCTTATCTCGGCGAGAAAAAGCGATTTCGGCAATAAAATTTAAAACGCGTGTAAAACATAAACCAAACGATGAAATTGGTTATTTCTTCATGTATAATGATCAACTCGATACTCCCTAGCCCCCAACAGCCTTTTTTTTCATAACACTTTAACCAGAGTGACGGGAGAGCGGCATTTCAGAAAACGTGCTTATCTCGGCGAGAAAAAGCGATTTCGGCAATAAAATTTAAAACGCGTGTAAAACATAAACCAAACGATGAAATTGGTTATTTCTTCATGTATAATGATCAACTCGATACTCCCTAGCCCCCAACAGCCTTTTTTTTCATAACACTTTAACCAGAGTGACGGGAGAGCGGCATTTCAGAAAACGTGCTTATCTCGGCGAGAAAAAGCGATTTCGGCAATAAAATTTAAAACGCGTGTAAAACATAAACCAAACGATGAAATTGGTTATTTCTTCATGTATAATGATCAACTCGATACTCCCTAGCCCCCAACAGCCTTTTTTTTCATAACACTTTAACCAGAGTGACGGGAGAGCGGCATTTCAGAAAACGTGCTTATCTCGGCGAGAAAAAGCGATTTCGGCAATAAAATTTAAAACGCGTGTAAAACATAAACCAAACGATGAAATTGGTTATTTCTTCATGTATAATGATCAACTCGATACTCCCTAGCCCCCAACAGCCTTTTTTTTCATAACACTTTAACCAGAGTGACGGGAGAGCGGCATTTCAGAAAACGTGCTTATCTCGGCGAGAAAAAGCGATTTCGGCAATAAAATTTAAAACGCGTGTAAAACATAAACCAAACGATGAAATTGGTTATTTCTTCATGTATAATGATCAACTCGATACTCCCTAGCCCCCAACAGCCTTTTTTTTCATAACACTTTAACCAGAGTGACGGGAGAGCGGCATTTCAGAAAACGTGCTTATCTCGGCGAGAAAAAGCGATTTCGGCAATAAAATTTAAAACGCGTGTAAAACATAAACCAAACGATGAAATTGGTTATTTCTTCATGTATAATGATCAACTCGATACTCCCTAGCCCCCAACAGCCTTTTTTTTCATAACACTTTAACCAGAGTGACGGGAGAGCGGCATTTCAGAAAACGTGCTTATCTCGGCGAGAAAAAGCGATTTCGGCAATAAAATTTAAAACGCGTGTAAAACATAAACCAAACGATGAAATTGGTTATTTCTTCATGTATAATGATCAACTCGATACTCCCTAGCCCCCAACAGCCTTTTTTTTCATAACACTTTAACCAGAGTGACGGGAGAGCGGCATTTCAGAAAACGTGCTTATCTCGGCGAGAAAAAGCGATTTCGGCAATAAAATTTAAAACGCGTGTAAAACATAAACCAAACGATGAAATTGGTTATTTCTTCATGTATAATGATCAACTCGATACTCCCTAGCCCCCAACAGCCTTTTTTTTCATAACACTTTAACCAGAGTGACGGGAGAGCGGCATTTCAGAAAACGTGCTTATCTCGGCGAGAAAAAGCGATTTCGGCAATAAAATTTAAAACGCGTGTAAAACATAAACCAAACGATGAAATTGGTTATTTCTTCATGTATAATGATCAACTCGATACTCCCTAGCCCCCAACAGCCTTTTTTTTCATAACACTTTAACCAGAGTGACGGGAGAGCGGCATTTCAGAAAACGTGCTTATCTCGGCGAGAAAAAGCGATTTCGGCAATAAAATTTAAAACGCGTGTAAAACATAAACCAAACGATGAAATTGGTTATTTCTTCATGTATAATGATCAACTCGATACTCCCTAGCCCCCAACAGCCTTTTTTTTCATAACACTTTAACCAGAGTGACGGGAGAGCGGCATTTCAGAAAACGTGCTTATCTCGGCGAGAAAAAGCGATTTCGGCAATAAAATTTAAAACGCGTGTAAAACATAAACCAAACGATGAAATTGGTTATTTCTTCATGTATAATGATCAACTCGATACTCCCTAGCCCCCAACAGCCTTTTTTTTCATAACACTTTAACCAGAGTGACGGGAGAGCGGCATTTCAGAAAACGTGCTTATCTCGGCGAGAAAAAGCGATTTCGGCAATAAAATTTAAAACGCGTGTAAAACATAAACCAAACGATGAAATTGGTTATTTCTTCATGTATAATGATCAACTCGATACTCCCTAGCCCCCAACAGCCTTTTTTTTCATAACACTTTAACCAGAGTGACGGGAGAGCGGCATTTCAGAAAACGTGCTTATCTCGGCGAGAAAAAGCGATTTCGGCAATAAAATTTAAAACGCGTGTAAAACATAAACCAAACGATGAAATTGGTTATTTCTTCATGTATAATGATCAACTCGATACTCCCTAGCCCCCAACAGCCTTTTTTTTCATAACACTTTAACCAGAGTGACGGGAGAGCGGCATTTCAGAAAACGTGCTTATCTCGGCGAGAAAAAGCGATTTCGGCAATAAAATTTAAAACGCGTGTAAAACATAAACCAAACGATGAAATTGGTTATTTCTTCATGTATAATGATCAACTCGATACTCCCTAGCCCCCAACAGCCTTTTTTTTCATAACACTTTAACCAGAGTGACGGGAGAGCGGCATTTCAGAAAACGTGCTTATCTCGGCGAGAAAAAGCGATTTCGGCAATAAAATTTAAAACGCGTGTAAAACATAAACCAAACGATGAAATTGGTTATTTCTTCATGTATAATGATCAACTCGATACTCCCTAGCCCCCAACAGCCTTTTTTTTCATAACACTTTAACCAGAGTGACGGGAGAGCGGCATTTCAGAAAACGTGCTTATCTCGGCGAGAAAAAGCGATTTCGGCAATAAAATTTAAAACGCGTGTAAAACATAAACCAAACGATGAAATTGGTTATTTCTTCATGTATAATGATCAACTCGATACTCCCTAGCCCCCAACAGCCTTTTTTTTCATAACACTTTAACCAGAGTGACGGGAGAGCGGCATTTCAGAAAACGTGCTTATCTCGGCGAGAAAAAGCGATTTCGGCAATAAAATTTAAAACGCGTGTAAAACATAAACCAAACGATGAAATTGGTTATTTCTTCATGTATAATGATCAACTCGATACTCCCTAGCCCCCAACAGCCTTTTTTTTCATAACACTTTAACCAGAGTGACGGGAGAGCGGCATTTCAGAAAACGTGCTTATCTCGGCGAGAAAAAGCGATTTCGGCAATAAAATTTAAAACGCGTGTAAAACATAAACCAAACGATGAAATTGGTTATTTCTTCATGTATAATGATCAACTCGATACTCCCTAGCCCCCAACAGCCTTTTTTTTCATAACACTTTAACCAGAGTGACGGGAGAGCGGCATTTCAGAAAACGTGCTTATCTCGGCGAGAAAAAGCGATTTCGGCAATAAAATTTAAAACGCGTGTAAAACATAAACCAAACGATGAAATTGGTTATTTCTTCATGTATAATGATCAACTCGATACTCCCTAGCCCCCAACAGCCTTTTTTTTCATAACACTTTAACCAGAGTGACGGGAGAGCGGCATTTCAGAAAACGTGCTTATCTCGGCGAGAAAAAGCGATTTCGGCAATAAAATTTAAAACGCGTGTAAAACATAAACCAAACGATGAAATTGGTTATTTCTTCATGTATAATGATCAACTCGATACTCCCTAGCCCCCAACAGCCTTTTTTTTCATAACACTTTAACCAGAGTGACGGGAGAGCGGCATTTCAGAAAACGTGCTTATCTCGGCGAGAAAAAGCGATTTCGGCAATAAAATTTAAAACGCGTGTAAAACATAAACCAAACGATGAAATTGGTTATTTCTTCATGTATAATGATCAACTCGATACTCCCTAGCCCCCAACAGCCTTTTTTTTCATAACACTTTAACCAGAGTGACGGGAGAGCGGCATTTCAGAAAACGTGCTTATCTCGGCGAGAAAAAGCGATTTCGGCAATAAAATTTAAAACGCGTGTAAAACATAAACCAAACGATGAAATTGGTTATTTCTTCATGTATAATGATCAACTCGATACTCCCTAGCCCCCAACAGCCTTTTTTTTCATAACACTTTAACCAGAGTGACGGGAGAGCGGCATTTCAGAAAACGTGCTTATCTCGGCGAGAAAAAGCGATTTCGGCAATAAAATTTAAAACGCGTGTAAAACATAAACCAAACGATGAAATTGGTTATTTCTTCATGTATAATGATCAACTCGATACTCCCTAGCCCCCAACAGCCTTTTTTTTCATAACACTTTAACCAGAGTGACGGGAGAGCGGCATTTCAGAAAACGTGCTTATCTCGGCGAGAAAAAGCGATTTCGGCAATAAAATTTAAAACGCGTGTAAAACATAAACCAAACGATGAAATTGGTTATTTCTTCATGTATAATGATCAACTCGATACTCCCTAGCCCCCAACAGCCTTTTTTTTCATAACACTTTAACCAGAGTGACGGGAGAGCGGCATTTCAGAAAACGTGCTTATCTCGGCGAGAAAAAGCGATTTCGGCAATAAAATTTAAAACGCGTGTAAAACATAAACCAAACGATGAAATTGGTTATTTCTTCATGTATAATGATCAACTCGATACTCCCTAGCCCCCAACAGCCTTTTTTTTCATAACACTTTAACCAGAGTGACGGGAGAGCGGCATTTCAGAAAACGTGCTTATCTCGGCGAGAAAAAGCGATTTCGGCAATAAAATTTAAAACGCGTGTAAAACATAAACCAAACGATGAAATTGGTTATTTCTTCATGTATAATGATCAACTCGATACTCCCTAGCCCCCAACAGCCTTTTTTTTCATAACACTTTAACCAGAGTGACGGGAGAGCGGCATTTCAGAAAACGTGCTTATCTCGGCGAGAAAAAGCGATTTCGGCAATAAAATTTAAAACGCGTGTAAAACATAAACCAAACGATGAAATTGGTTATTTCTTCATGTATAATGATCAACTCGATACTCCCTAGCCCCCAACAGCCTTTTTTTTCATAACACTTTAACCAGAGTGACGGGAGAGCGGCATTTCAGAAAACGTGCTTATCTCGGCGAGAAAAAGCGATTTCGGCAATAAAATTTAAAACGCGTGTAAAACATAAACCAAACGATGAAATTGGTTATTTCTTCATGTATAATGATCAACTCGATACTCCCTAGCCCCCAACAGCCTTTTTTTTCATAACACTTTAACCAGAGTGACGGGAGAGCGGCATTTCAGAAAACGTGCTTATCTCGGCGAGAAAAAGCGATTTCGGCAATAAAATTTAAAACGCGTGTAAAACATAAACCAAACGATGAAATTGGTTATTTCTTCATGTATAATGATCAACTCGATACTCCCTAGCCCCCAACAGCCTTTTTTTTCATAACACTTTAACCAGAGTGACGGGAGAGCGGCATTTCAGAAAACGTGCTTATCTCGGCGAGAAAAAGCGATTTCGGCAATAAAATTTAAAACGCGTGTAAAACATAAACCAAACGATGAAATTGGTTATTTCTTCATGTATAATGATCAACTCGATACTCCCTAGCCCCCAACAGCCTTTTTTTTCATAACACTTTAACCAGAGTGACGGGAGAGCGGCATTTCAGAAAACGTGCTTATCTCGGCGAGAAAAAGCGATTTCGGCAATAAAATTTAAAACGCGTGTAAAACATAAACCAAACGATGAAATTGGTTATTTCTTCATGTATAATGATCAACTCGATACTCCCTAGCCCCCAACAGCCTTTTTTTTCATAACACTTTAACCAGAGTGACGGGAGAGCGGCATTTCAGAAAACGTGCTTATCTCGGCGAGAAAAAGCGATTTCGGCAATAAAATTTAAAACGCGTGTAAAACATAAACCAAACGATGAAATTGGTTATTTCTTCATGTATAATGATCAACTCGATACTCCCTAGCCCCCAACAGCCTTTTTTTTCATAACACTTTAACCAGAGTGACGGGAGAGCGGCATTTCAGAAAACGTGCTTATCTCGGCGAGAAAAAGCGATTTCGGCAATAAAATTTAAAACGCGTGTAAAACATAAACCAAACGATGAAATTGGTTATTTCTTCATGTATAATGATCAACTCGATACTCCCTAGCCCCCAACAGCCTTTTTTTTCATAACACTTTAACCAGAGTGACGGGAGAGCGGCATTTCAGAAAACGTGCTTATCTCGGCGAGAAAAAGCGATTTCGGCAATAAAATTTAAAACGCGTGTAAAACATAAACCAAACGATGAAATTGGTTATTTCTTCATGTATAATGATCAACTCGATACTCCCTAGCCCCCAACAGCCTTTTTTTTCATAAACACTTTAACCAGAGTGACGGGAGAGCGGCATTTCAGAAAACATGCTTATCTCGGCGAGAAAAAGCGATTTCGGCAATAAAATTTAAAACGCGTGTAAAACATAAACCAAACGATGAAATTGGTTATTTCTTCATGTATAATGATCAACTCGATACTCCCTAGCCCCCAACAGCCTTTTTTTTCATAACACTTTAACCAGAGTGACGGGAGAGCGGCATTTCAGAAAACGTGCTTATCTCGGCGAGAAAAAGCGATTTCGGCAATAAAATTTAAAACGCGTGTAAAACATAAACCAAACGATGAAATTGGTTATTTCTTCATGTATAATGATCAACTCGATACTCCCTAGCCCCCAACAGCCTTTTTTTTCATAACACTTTAACCAGAGTGACGGGAGAGCGGCATTTCAGAAAACGTGCTTATCTCGGCGAGAAAAAGCGATTTCGGCAATAAAATTTAAAACGCGTGTAAAACATAAACCAAACGATGAAATTGGTTATTTCTTCATGTATAATGATCAACTCGATACTCCCTAGCCCCCAACAGCCTTTTTTTTCATAACACTTTAACCAGAGTGACGGGAGAGCGGCATTTCAGAAAACGTGCTTATCTCGGCGAGAAAAGCGATTTCGGCAATAAAATTTAAAACGCGTGTAAAACATAAACCAAACGATGAAATTGGTTATTTCTTCATGTATAATGATCAACTCGATACTCCCTAGCCCCCAACAGCCTTTTTTTTTCATAACACTTTAACCAGAGTGACGGGAGAGCGGCATTTCAGAAAACGTGCTTATCTCGGCGAGAAAAAGCGATTTCGGCAATAAAATTTAAAACGCGTGTAAAACATAAACCAAACGATGAAATTGGTTATTTCTTCATGTATAATGATCAACTCGATACTCCCTAGCCCCCAACAGCCTTTTTTTTCATAACACTTTAACCAGAGTGACGGGAGAGCGGCATTTCAGAAAACGTGCTTATCTCGGCGAGAAAAAGCGATTTCTGCAATAAAATTTAAAACGCGTGTAAAACATAAACCAAACGATGAAATTGGTTATTTCTTCATGTATAATGATCAACTCGATACTCCCTAGCCCCCAACAGCCTTTTTTTTCATAACACTTTAACCAGAGTGACGGGAGAGCGGCATTTCAGAAAACGTGCTTATCTCGGCGAGAAAAAGCGATTTCGGCAATAAAATTTAAAACGCGTGTAAAACATAAACCAAACGATGAAATTGGTTATTTCTTCATGTATAATGATCAACTCGATACTCCCTAGCCCCCAACAGCCTTTTTTTTCATAATACTTTTAACCAGAGTGACGGGAGACCGGCATTTCAGAAAACGTGCTTATCTCGGCGAGAAAAAGCGATTTCGGCAATAAAATTTAAAACGCGTGTAAAACATAAACCAAACGATGAAATTGGTTATTTCTTCATGTATAATGATCAACTCGATACTCCCTAGCCCCCAACAGCCTTTTTTTTCATAACACTTTAGCAGAGTGACGGGAGAGCGGCATTTCAGAAAACGTGCTTATCTCGGCGAGAAAAAGCGATTTCAGCAATAAAATTTAAAACGCGTGTAAAACATAAACCAAACGATGAAATTGGTTATTTCTTCATGTATAATGATCAACTCGATACTCCCTAGCCCCCAACAGCCTTTTTTTTCATAACACTTTAACCAGAGTGACGGGAGAGCGGCATTTCAGAAAACGTGCTTATCTCGGCGAGAAAAAGCGATTTCGGCAATAAATTTAAAACGCGTGTAAAACATAAACCAAACTATAAAATTGGTTATTTCTTCATGTATAATGATCAACTCGATACTCCCTAGCCCCCAACAGCCTTTTTTTTCATAACACTTTAACCAGAGTGACGGGAGAGCGGCATTTCAGAAAACGTGCTTATCTCGGCGAGAAAAAGCGATTTCGGCAATAAAATTTAAAACGCGTGTAAAACATAAACCAAACGATGAAATTGGTTATTTCTTCATGTATAATGATCAACTCGATACTCCCTAGCCCCCAACAGCCTTTTTTTCATAACACTTTAACCAGAGTGACGGGAGAGCGGCATTTCAGAAAACGTGCTTATCTCGGCGAGAAAAAGCGATTTCGGCAATAAAATTTAAAACGCGTGTAAAACATAAACCAAACGATGAAATTGGTTATTTCTTCATGTATAATGATCAACTCGATACTCCCTAGCCCCCAACAGCCTTTTTTTTCATAACACTTTAACCAGAGTGACGGGAGAGCGGCATTTCAGAAAACGTGCTTATCTCGGCGAGAAAAAGCGATTTCGGCAATAAAATTTAAAACGCGTGTAAAACATAAACCAAACGATGAAATTGGTTATTTCTTCATGTATAATGATCAACTCGATACTCCCTAGCCCCCAACAGCCTTTTTTTTCATAACACTTTAACCAGAGTGACGGGAGAGCGGCATTTCAGAAAACGTGCTTATCTCGGCGAGAAAAAGCGATTTCGGCAATAAAATTTAAAACGCGTGTAAAACATAAACCAAACGATGAAATTGGTTATTTCTTCATGTATAATGATCAACTCGATACTCCCTAGCCCCCAACAGCCTTTTTTTTCATAACACTTTAACCAGAGTGACGGGAGAGCGGCATTTCAGAAAACGTGCTTATCTCGGCGAGAAAAAGCGATTTCGGCAATAAAATTTAAAACGCGTGTAAAACATAAACCAAACGATGAAATTGGTTATTTCTTCATGTATAATGATCAACTCGATACTCCCTAGCCCCCAACAGCCTTTTTTTTCATAACACTTTAACCAGAGTGACGGGAGAGCGGCATTTCAGAAAACGTGCTTATCTCGGCGAGAAAAAGCGATTTCGGCAATAAAATTTAAAACGCGTGTAAAACATAAACCAAACGATGAAATTGGTTATTTCTTCATGTATAATGATCAACTCGATACTCCCTAGCCCCCAACAGCCTTTTTTTTCATAACACTTTAACCAGAGTGACGGGAGAGCGGCATTTCAGAAAACGTGCTTATCTCGGCGAGAAAAAGCGATTTCGGCAATAAAATTTAAAACGCGTGTAAAACATAAACCAAACGATGAAATTGGTTATTTCTTCATGTATAATGATCAACTCGATACTCCCTAGCCCCCAACAGCCTTTTTTTTCATAACACTTTAACCAGAGTGACGGGAGAGCGGCATTTCAGAAAACGTGCTTATCTCGGCGAGAAAAAGCGATTTCGGCAATAAAATTTAAAACGCGTGTAAAACATAAACCAAACGATGAAATTGGTTATTTCTTCATGTATAATGATCAACTCGATACTCCCTAGCCCCCAACAGCCTTTTTTTTCATAACACTTTAACCAGAGTGACGGGAGAGCGGCATTTCAGAAAACGTGCTTATCTCGGCGAGAAAAAGCGATTTCGGCAATAAAATTTAAAACGCGTGTAAAACATAAACCAAACGATGAAATTGGTTATTTCTTCATGTATAATGATCAACTCGATACTCCCTAGCCCCCAACAGCCTTTTTTTTCATAACACTTTAACCAGAGTGACGGGAGAGCGGCATTTCAGAAAACGTGCTTATCTCGGCGAGAAAAAGCGATTTCGGCAATAAAATTTAAAACGCGTGTAAAACATAAACCAAACGATGAAATTGGTTATTTCTTCATGTATAATGATCAACTCGATACTCCCTAGCCCCCAACAGCCTTTTTTTTCATAACACTTTAACCAGAGTGACGGGAGAGCGGCATTTCAGAAAACGTGCTTATCTCGGCGAGAAAAAGCGATTTCGGCAATAAAATTTAAAACGCGTGTAAAACATAAACCAAACGATGAAATTGGTTATTTCTTCATGTATAATGATCAACTCGATACTCCCTAGCCCCCAACCCAACAGCCTTTTTTTTCATAACACTTTAACCAGAGTGACGGGAGAGCGGCATTTCAGAAAACGTGCTTATCTCGGCGAGAAAAAGCGATTTCGGCAATAAAATTTAAAACGCGTGTAAAACATAAACCAAACGATGAAATTGGTTATTTCTTCATGTATAATGATCAACTCGATACTCCCTAGCCCCCAACAGCCTTTTTTTTCATAACACTTTAACCAGAGTGACGGGAGAGCGGCATTTCAGAAAACGTGCTTATCTCGGCGAGAAAAAGCGATTTCGGCAATAAAATTTAAAACGCGTGTAAAACATAAACCAAACGATGAAATTGGTTATTTCTTCATGTATAATGATCAACTCGATACTCCCTAGCCCCCAACAGCCTTTTTTTTCATAACACTTTAACCAGAGTGACGGGAGAGCGGCATTTCAGAAAACGTGCTTATCTCGGCGAGAAAAAGCGATTTCGGCAATAAAATTTAAAACGCGTGTAAAACATAAACCAAACGATGAAATTGGTTATTTCTTCATGTATAATGATCAACTCGATACTCCCTAGCCCCCAACAGCCTTTTTTTTCATAACACTTTAACCAGAGTGACGGGAGAGCGGCATTTCAGAAAACGTGCTTATCTCGGCGAGAAAAAGCGATTTCGGCAATAAAATTTAAAACGCGTGTAAAACATAAACCAAACGATGAAATTGGTTATTTCTTCATGTATAATGATCAACTCGATACTCCCTAGCCCCCAACAGCCTTTTTTTTCATAACACTTTAACCAGAGTGACGGGAGAGCGGCATTTCAGAAAACGTGCTTATCTCGGCGAGAAAAAGCGATTTCGGCAATAAAATTTAAAACGCGTGTAAAACATAAACCAAACGATGAAATTGGTTATTTCTTCATGTATAATGATCAACTCGATACTCCCTAGCCCCCAACAGCCTTTTTTTTCATAACACTTTAACCAGAGTGACGGGAGAGCGGCATTTCAGAAAACGTGCTTATCTCGGCGAGAAAAAGCGATTTCGGCAATAAAATTTAAAACGCGTGTAAAACATAAACCAAACGATGAAATTGGTTATTTCTTCATGTATAATGATCAACTCGATACTCCCTAGCCCCCAACAGCCTTTTTTTTCATAACACTTTAACCAGAGTGACGGGAGAGCGGCATTTCAGAAAACGTGCTTATCTCGGCGAGAAAAAGCGATTTCGGCAATAAAATTTAAAACGCGTGTAAAACATAAACCAAACGATGAAATTGGTTATTTCTTCATGTATAATGATCAACTCGATACTCCCTAGCCCCCAACAGCCTTTTTTTTCATAACACTTTAACCAGAGTGACGGGAGAGCGGCATTTCAGAAAACGTGCTTATCTCGGCGAGAAAAAGCGATTTCGGCAATAAAATTTAAAACGCGTGTAAAACATAAACCAAACGATGAAATTGGTTATTTCTTCATGTATAATGATCAACTCGATACTCCTAGCGCCCCCAACAGCCTTTTTTTTCATAACACTTTAACCAGAGTGACGGGAGAGCGGCATTTCAGAAAACGTGCTTATCTCGGCGAGAAAAAGCGATTTCGGCAATAAAATTTAAAACGCGTGTAAAACATAAACCAAACGATGAAATTGGTTATTTCTTCATGTATAATGATCAACTCGATACTCCCTAGCCCCCAACAGCCTTTTTTTTCATAACACTTTAACCAGAGTGACGGGAGAGCGGCATTTCAGAAAACGTGCTTATCTCGGCGAGAAAAAGCGATTTCGGCAATAAAATTTAAAACGCGTGTAAAACATAAACCAAACGATGAAATTGGTTATTTCTTCATGTATAATGATCAACTCGATACTCCCTAGCCCCCAACAGCCTTTTTTTTCATAACACTTTAACCAGAGTGACGGGAGAGCGGCATTTCAGAAAACGAGCTTATCTCGGCGAGAAAAAGCGATTTCGGCAATAAAATTTAAAACGCGTGTAAAACATAAACCAAACGATGAAATTGGTTATTTCTTCATGTATAATGATCAACTCGATACTCCCTAGCCCCCAACAGCCTTTTTTTTCATAACACTTTAACCAGAGTGACGGGAGAGCGGCATTTCAGAAAACGTGCTTATCTCGGCGAGAAAAAGCGATTTCGGCAATAAAATTTAAAACGCGTGTAAAACATAAACCAAACGATGAAATTGGTTATTTCTTCATGTATAATGATCAACTCGATACTCCCTAGCCCCCAACAGCCTTTTTTTTCATAACACTTTAACCAGAGTGACGGGAGAGCGGCATTTCAGAAAACGTGCTTATCTCGGCGAGAAAAAGCGATTTCGGCAATAAAATTTAAAACGCGTGTAAAACATAAACCAAACGATGAAATTGGTTATTTCTTCATGTATAATGGATCAACTCGATACTCCCTAGCCCCCAACAGCCTCTTTTTTTCATAACACTTTAACCAGAGTGACGGGAGAGCGGCATTTCAGAAAACGTGCTTATCTCGGCGAGAAAAAGCGAATTCGGCAATAACATTTAAAACGCGTGTAAAACATAAACCAAACGATGAAATTGGTTATTTCTTCATGTATAATGATCAACTCGATACTCCCTAGCCCCAACAGCCTTTTTTATTCATAACACTTTAACCAGAGTGACGGGAGAGCGGCATTTTCAGAAAACGTGCTTATCTCGGCGAGAAAAAAGCGATTTCGGCAATAAAATTTAAAACGCGTGTAAAACATACACAAACGATGAAATTGGTATATTTCTTCATGTATAATGATCAACTCGATACTCCCTAGCCCCCAACAGCCTTTTTTTTCATAACACTTTAACCAGAAGTGACGGAGAGAGCGGCATTTCAGAAACCACGTCGGCGAGAAAAAGCGATTTCGGCAATAAAATTTAAAACGCGTGTAAAACATAAACCAAACGATGAAATTGGTTATTTCTTCATGTATAATGATCAACTCGATACTCCCTAGCCCCCAACAGCCTTTTTTTTCATAACACTTTAACCAGAGTGACGGGAGAGCGGCATTTCAGAAAACGTGCTTATCTCGGCGAGAAAAAGCGATTTCGGCAATAAAATTTAAAACGCGTGTAAAACATAAACCAAACGATGAAATTGGTTATTTCTTCATGTATAATGATCAACTCGATACTCCCTAGCCCCCAACAGCCTTTTTTTTCATAACACTTTAACCAGAGTGACGGGAGAGCGGCATTTCAGAAAACGTGCTTATCTCGGCGAGAAAAAGCGATTTCGGCAATAAAATTTAAAACGCGTGTAAAACATAAACCAAACGATGAAATTGGTTATTTCTTCATGTATAATGATCAACTCGATACTCCCTAGCCCCCAACAGCCTTTTTTTTCATAACACTTTAACCAGAGTGACGGGAGAGCGGCATTTCAGAAAACGTGCTTATCTCGGCGAGAAAAAGCGATTTCGGCAATAAAATTTAAAACGCGTGTAAAACATAAACCAAACGATGAAATTGGTTATTTCTTCATGTATAATGATCAACTCGATACTCCCTAGCCCCCAACAGCCTTTTTTTTCATAACACTTTAACCAGAGTGACGGGAGAGCGGCATTTCAGAAAACGTGCTTATCTCGGCGAGAAAAAGCGATTTCGGCAATAAAATTTAAAACGCGTGTAAAACATAAACCAAACGATGAAATTGGTTATTTCTTCATGTATAATGATCAACTCGATACTCCCTAGCCCCCAACAGCCTTTTTTTTCATAACACTTTAACCAGAGTGACGGGAGAGCGGCATTTCAGAAAACGTGCTTATCTCGGCGAGAAAAAGCGATTTCGGCAATAAAATTTAAAACGCGTGTAAAACATAAACCAAACGATGAAATTGGTTATTTCTTCATGTATAATGATCAACTCGATACTCCCTAGCCCCCAACAGCCTTTTTTTTCATAACACTTTAACCAGAGTGACGGGAGAGCGGCATTTCAGAAAACGTGCTTATCTCGGCGAGAAAAAGCGATTTCGGCAATAAAATTTAAAACGCGTGTAAAACATAAACCAAACGATGAAATTGGTTATTTCTTCATGTATAATGATCAACTCGATACTCCCTAGCCCCCAACAGCCTTTTTTTTCATAACACTTTAACCAGAGTGACGGGAGAGCGGCATTTCAGAAAACGTGCTTATCTCGGCGAGAAAAAGCGATTTCGGCAATAAAATTTAAAACGCGTGTAAAACATAAACCAAACGATGAAATTGGTTATTTCTTCATGTATAATGATCAACTCGATACTCCCTAGCCCCCAACAGCCTTTTTTTTCATAACACTTTAACCAGAGTGACGGGAGAGCGGCATTTCAGAAAACGTGCTTATCTCGGCGAGAAAAAGCGATTTCGGCAATAAAATTTAAAACGCGTGTAAAACATAAACCAAACGATGAAATTGGTTATTTCTTCATGTATAATGATCAACTCGATACTCCCTAGCCCCCAACAGCCTTTTTTTTCATAACACTTTAACCAGAGTGACGGGAGAGCGGCATTTCAGAAAACGTGCTTATCTCGGCGAGAAAAAGCGATTTCGGCAATAAAATTTAAAACGCGTGTAAAACATAAACCAAACGATGAAATTGGTTATTTCTTCATGTATAATGATCAACTCGATACTCCCTAGCCCCCAACAGCCTTTTTTTTCATAACACTTTAACCAGAGTGACGGGAGAGCGGCATTTCAGAAAACGTGCTTATCTCGGCGAGAAAAAGCGATTTCGGCAATAAAATTTAAAACGCGTGTAAAACATAAACCAAACGATGAAATTGGTTATTTCTTCATGTATAATGATCAACTCGATACTCCCTAGCCCCCAACAGCCTTTTTTTTCATAACACTTTAACCAGAGTGACGGGAGAGCGGCATTTCAGAAAACGTGCTTATCTCGGCGAGAAAAAGCGATTTCGGCAATAAAATTTAAAACGCGTGTAAAACATAAACCAAACGATGAAATTGGTTATTTCTTCATGTATAATGATCAACTCGATACTCCCTAGCCCCCAACAGCCTTTTTTTTCATAACACTTTAACCAGAGTGACGGGAGAGCGGCATTTCAGAAAACGTGCTTATCTCGGCGAGAAAAAGCGATTTCGGCAATAAAATTTAAAACGCGTGTAAAACATAAACCAAACGATGAAATTGGTTATTTCTTCATGTATAATGATCAACTCGATACTCCCTAGCCCCCAACAGCCTTTTTTTCATAACACTTTAACCAGAGTGACGGGAGAGCGGCATTTCAGAAACGTGCTTATCTCGGCGAGAAAAAGCGATTTCGGCAATAAAATTTAAAACGCCGCGTGTAAAACATAAACCAAACGATGAAATTGGTTATTTCTTCATGTATAATGATCAACTCGATACTCCCTAGCCCC
>NW_028232110.1:177500-195000 GCF_054491065.1 Syngnathus leptorhynchus | reverse complement strand
GGGGCGGCGCGGGGAGCGCACGCTCACGCGGCGGCCGGGGCGCTAGAGTGCGACCCGCAGTGGGTAGGAACCGTCCACCCGACGTCGGACGAGCCGAGGCCGATGGAGGCCCTACCAAGGCGGGTCATGAGTGCCAGTCGGTCAGTTGGGTGAGGGGGTACTCGGAGGCCCGCCGGGAGCAGACGGGCGACCGGGGATGGGGGGCGTACGCGGGCGGGCGCCGGGAGAAGACGGCCCGTCCGGGGTCGAATCTCGGCCTGTGTTTTCGGAGCCGGCCGGGCATCACGCTCCCTCCTTGGATGGACAACATTCGTAGTTGACACTTTGTGTCATTTTATCCGAGCGGGCGGGCGCCTCGAGAGGCGGACCGTCCGGGGCGACTCTCGGCCTGTGTTTTCGGAGCCGGCCGGGCCTCACGCTCCCTCCTTGGATGGACAACATTCGTAGTTGACACTTTGTGTCATTTTATCCGAGCGGGCGGGCGCCGCGAGGCGGACCGTCCGGGGCGACTCTCGGCCTGTGTTTTCGGAGCCGGCCGGGCCTCACGCTCCCTCCTTGGATGGACAACATTCGTAGTTGACACTTTGTGTCATTTTATCCGAGCGGGCGGGCGCCGCGAGGCGGACCGTCCGGGGCGACTCTCGGCCTGTGTTTAAGGAGCCGGCCGGGCATCACGCTCCTTCCTTGGATGGACAACATTCGCAGTTGACACTTTGTGTCATTTTATCCGAGCAGACGGGCGCCGCGAGGCGGACCGTCCGGGGCGACTCTCGGCCTGTGTTTTCGGAGCCGGCCGGGCATCACGCTCCCTCCTTGGATGGACAACATTCGTAGTTGACACTTTGTGTCATTTTATCCGAGCAGACGGGCGCCGCGAGGCGACCGTCCGGGGCGACTCTCGGCCTGTGTTTAAGGAGCCGGCCGGGCATCACGCTCCTTCCTTGGATGGACAACATTCGTAGTTGACACTTTGTGTCATTTTATCCGAGCGGGCGGGCGCCGCGAGGCGGACCGTCCGGGGCGACTCTCGGCCTGTGTTTAAGGAGCCGGCCGGGCATCACGCTCCTTCCTTGGATGGACAACATTCGCAGTTGACACTTTGTGTCATTTTATCCGAGCAGACGGGCGCCGCGAGGCGGACCGTCCGGGGCGACTCTCGGCCTGTGTTTTCGGAGCCGGCCGGGCATCACGCTCCCTCCTTGGATGGACAACATTCGTAGTTGACACTTTGTGTCATTTTATCCGAGCAGACGGGCGCCGCGAGGCGGACCGTCCGGGGCGACTCTCGGCCTGTGTTTAAGGAGCCGGCCGGGCATCACGCTCCTTCCTTGGATGGACAACATTCGTAGTTGACACTTTGTGTCATTTTATCCGAGCGGGCGGGCGCCGCGAGGCGGACCGTCCGGGGCGACTCTCGGCCTGTGTTTAAGGAGCCGGCCGGGCATCACGCTCCTTCCTTGGATGGACAACATTCGCAGTTGACACTTTGTGTCATTTTATCCGAGCAGACGGGCGCCGCGAGGCGGACCGTCCGGGGCGACTCTCGGCCTGTGTTTAAGGAGCCGGCCGGGCATCACGCTCCTTCCTTGGATGGACAACATTCGCAGTTGACACTTTGTGTCATTTTATCCGAGCAGACGGGCGCCGCGAGGCGGACCGTCCGGGGCGACTCTCGGCCTGTGTTTAAGGAGCCGGCCGGGCCTCAAGCTCCCTCCTTGGATGGACAACATTCGTAGTTGACACTTTGTGTCATTTTATCCGAGCGGGCGGGCGCCGCGAGGCGGACCGTCCGGGGCGACTCTCGGCCTGTGTTTAAGGAGCCGGCCGGGCATCACGCTCCTTCCTTGGATGGACAACATTCGCAGTTGACACTTTGTGTCATTTTATCCGAGCAGACGGGCGCCGCGAGGCGGACCGTCCGGGGCGACTCTCGGCCTGTGTTTTCGGAGCCGGCCGGGCATCACGCTCCCTCCTTGGATGGACAACATTCGTAGTTGACACTTTGTGTCATTTTATCCGAGCAGACGGGCGCCGCGAGGCGGACCGTCCGGGGCGACTCTCGGCCTGTGTTTAAGGAGCCGGCCGGGCATCACGCTCCTTCCTTGGATGGACAACATTCGCAGTTGACACTTTGTGTCATTTTGTTCGGCCTGTGTTTAAGGAGGCGGCCGTCCTCCACTCGGTCCGTGTTTAAGGAGCGACACTCGCGCTCCGGTTCGGCCTGTATTTAGGGAGGCGGCCGTCCTCCGCTTGGTCTGTGTTAAGGGCGACACTCTGTCCATGTTTGAGGAGCCTGGCCCTGACGCTCCTCTCCGGCCTGTGTTTAAGGAGGCGGCCGTCCTCCCCTTGGTCCGTGTTAAGGGCGACACTCGGTCCATGTTTGAGGAGCCTGGCCCTGACGCTCCTCTCCGGCCTGTGTTTAAGGAGGCGGCCGTCCTCCCCTTGGTCCGTGTTAAGGGCGACACTCGGTCCATGTTTGAGGAGCCTGGCCCTGACGCTCCTCTCCGGCCTGTGTTTAAGGAGGCGGCCGTCCTCCCCTTGGTCCGTGTTAAGGGCGACACTCGGTCCATGTTTGAGGAGCCTGGCCCTGACGCTCCTCTCCGGCCTGTGTTTAAGGAGGCGGCCGTCCTCCCCTTGGTCCGTGTTAAGGGCGACACTCGGTCCATGTTTAAGGAGCGGCCCTCGCGCTCCGGTTCGGCCTGTATTTAGGGAGGCGGCCGTCCTCCGCTTGGTCTGTGTTAAGGGCGACACTCGGTCCGTGTTTAAGGAGCCGGCCCTGACGCTCCTCTTCGGCCTGTGTTTAAGGAGGCGGCCGTCCTCCACTTCCTTCCATGCACCACCACATTCGCAGTTGACACTTTGCCATTTTTTCAGAGAGGTGACACTTAGTCGTTTTTTCGAAAGTTGACACTTAGTCGTTTTTTCGAAAGTTGACACTTTGCCGTTTTTTCAGAGAGGCGACACTTAGTCGTTTTTTCGAAAGTTGACACTTAGCCGTTTTTTCGAAAGTTGACACTTAGCCGTTTTTTCGAAAGTTGACACTTAGCCGTTTTTTCGAAAGTTGACACTTAGTCACTTTTTCGCCACAGTGACACCTCCAGCGCGTGCCACGGCGCTTTTCAGGTCTTCTATCCGACCTTGTGCTGTCGAGGACGGCGTGTCCGACGCCGTGGGGAGACCAGCACCATCTCCTCCATACTCGTAAACGGGGTGCTTTGGAAAACGGGGGGAAAGTCGATGAGTACACTGACTACTGGGACCATTTCATTGTACTCTGGCGCACCTGAAGACCAAAAAAGGTACTGCACCTTAGCCCGGGTACCTCACCCCCTGGTACCTCGAGGAGAACTTAGAAAAATTTCGACAAATTTTTGGTGAGCTCCAGGGAGAGAGGCTGATTTTTCGCTTTTTGAGGCCGACCGCCGAACCGGCGCGGGGCGGACTCACAAGCCCCGCAGAGCCGTGGGCACTTAGTCGTTTTTTCAGAGAGGCGACACTTAGTCGTTTTTTCAGAGGCGACACTTAGTCGTTTTTTCGAAAGTTGACACTTAGCCGTTTTTTCGAAAGTCGACACTTAGCCGTTTTTTTGGAAAGTTGACACTTAGTCGTTTTTTCGAAAGTTGACACTTAGTCGTTTTTTCGCCACAATTGGCTCTGAGCTCCAGGGGGAGAGCCTGGTTTTGCCTTATTTCAGGCCGGCTGGGGAACCGGCGCGGGTCGGATGCACGAGCCCGGCAGAGCCGTGGGCACTTAGAAAATTTTCGCCGATTAAGCTGGGACCTCCAGGCGGAGACCGGCATTCCTCGTCCTCGGGGTTCGACCCAGGAACCGGCGCTGGGCAGACGCCGTAGCCACGCAGAGCCGTGGGCACTTAGAAAATATTCGCCAAGTTGGCTCTGAGCTCCAGGCGGAGAGGCTGGTTTTGCCTTATTTCAGGCCGGCTGGGGAACCGGCGCGGGTCGGATGCACGAGCCCGCAGAGCCGTGGGCACTTTGCCATTTTCTCAGAGTCGACACTTAGTCGTTTTTTCAGAGAGGCGACACTCTGTCGTTTTTTCGAAAGTTGACACTTTGCCGTTTTTTCAGAGAGGCGACACTTAGCCGTTTTTTCAGAGATGTGACACTTAGCCGTTTTTTCAGAGATGTGACACTTAGCCGTTTTTTCAGAGATGTGACACTTTGCCGTTTTTTCGAAAGTTGACACTTAGCCGTTTTTTCGAAAGTCGACACTTAGCCGTTTTTTCAGAGATGTGACACTTTGCCGTTTTTTCGAAAGTTGACACTTAGCCGTTTTTTCGAAAGTTGACACTTAGTCGTTTTTTCAGAGATGTGACACTTAGAAACTTTTTGCCAAGTTGGCTGTGAGCTCCAGGAGGAGACCGTTATTTTTCGTCATTCGAGGCCGACTGCGGAACCGGCGCTGGGCGGACGCCAAAGCTCGGCAGGGCCGTGGGCACTTAGAAACTTTTTGCCAAGTTGGCTGTGAGCTCCAGGAGGAGACCGTTATTTTTCGTCATTCGAGGCCGACTGCGGAACCGGCGCTGGGCGGACGCCAAAGCTCGGCAGGGCCGTGGGCACTTAGAAACTTTTTGCCAAGTTGGCTGTGAGCTCCAGGAGGAGACCGTTATTTTTCGTCATTCGAGGCCGACTGCGGAACCGGCGCTGAGCGGACGCCAAAGTTCGGCAGGGCCGTGGGCACTTAGAAACTTTTTGCCAAGTTGGCTGTGAGCTCCAGGAGGAGACCGTTATTTTTCGTCATTCGAGGCCGACTGCGGAACCGGCGCTGAGCGGACGCCAAAGTTCGGCAGGGCCGTGGGCACTTAGAAACTTTTTGCCAAGTTGGCTGTGAGCTCCAGGAGGAGACCGTTATTTTTCGTCATTCGAGGCCGACTGCGGAACCGGCGCTGGGCGGACGCCAAAGCTCGGCAGGGCCGTGGGCACTTAGAAACTTTTTGCCAAGTTGGCTGTGAGCTCCAGGAGGAGACCGTCATTTTTCGTCATTCGAGGCCGACTGCGGCACCGGCGCTGAGCGGACGCCAAAGCTCGGCAGGGCCGTGGGCACTTAGAAACTTTTTGCCAAGTTGGCTGTGAGCTCCAGGAGGAGACCGTTATTTTTCGTCATTCGAGGCCGACTGCGGAACCGGCGCTGGGCGGACGCCAAAGCTCGGCAGGGCCGTGGGCACTTAGAAACTTTTTGCCAAGTTGGCTGTGAGCTCCAGGAGGAGACCGTCATTTTTCGTCATTCGAGGCCGACTGCGGCACCGGCGCTGAGCGGACGCCAAAGCTCGGCAGGGCCGTGGGCACTTTGCCACTTTTTCGCCACAATTGGCTGTGAGCTCCAGGAGGAGACCGTTATTTTTCGTCATTCTAGGCCGGTTGCAGAACCGGCGCGGCTCGGATGCACGAGCCCGCAGAGCCGTGGGCACTTAGAAAAATTTCAGAGAGGCGACACTTTGCCATTTTTTCAGAGAGGTGACACTTAGTCGTTTTTTCGAAAGTTGACACTTAGCCGTTTTTTCGAAAGTTGACACTTAGTCGTTTTTTCGAAAGTTGACACTTAGTCGTTTTTTCGCCAAAGTGCCCACCTCCAGCGCGTGCCACGGCGCTTTCCAGGTCTTCTATCCGACCTTGTGCTGTCGAGGACGGCGTGTCCGACGCCGTGGGGAGACCAGCACCATCTCCTCCATACTCGTAAACGAGGTGCTTTGGAAAACGGGGGGAAAGTCGATGAGTACACTGACTACTGGGACCATTTCATTGTACTCTGGCGCACCTGAAGACCAAAAAAGGTACTGCACCTTAGCCCGGGTACCTCACCCCCTGGTACCTCGAGGTGAGCTCCAGGGAGAGAGGCTGATTTTTTGCTTTTTGAGGCCGACCACCGAACCGGCGCGGGGCGGACTCACAAGCCCCGCAGAGCCGTGGGCACTTAGTCGTTTTTTCGAAAGTTGACACTTAGTCGTTTTTTCGCCGATTTTGCTGGGACCTCCAGGCGAGGACCGGCGTTTTTCGTCTTCCGGGTCCGACCCGGGAACCAGCGCCGAGCGGACACATTCGCTCGCTAGTGCCGTTGGCACTTAGAAAATTTTTCGTTTGTCATGAGCTCCGGGCGGAGACCGGCGTTTTTCGTCTTCCGGGTCCGACCCGGGAACCAGCGCCGAGCGGACACATTCGCTCGCAAGTGCCGTTGGCACTTAGAAAATTTTTCGTTTGTCATGAGCTCCGGGCGGAGAGCGGCGTTTTTCGTCTTCCGGGTTCGACCCGGGAACCAGCGCCGAGCGGACACATTCGCTCGCTAGTGCCGTTGGCACTTAGAAAATTTTTCGTTTGTCATGAGCTCCGGGCGGAGACCGGCGTTTTTTGTCTTCCGGGTTCGACCCGGGAACCAGCGCCGAGCGGACACATTCGCTCGCTAGTGCCGTTGGCACTTAGAAAATTTTTCGTTTGTCATGAGCTCCGGGCGGAGAGCGGCGTTTTTCGTCTTCCGGGTTCGACCCGGGAACCAGCGCCGAGCGGACACATTCGCTCGCTAGTGCCGTTGGCACTTAGAAAATTTTTCGTTTGTCATGAGCTCCGGGCGGAGAGCGGCGTTTTTCGTCTTCCGGGTTCGACCCGGGAACCAGCGCCGAGCGGACACATTCGCTCGCTAGTGCCGTTGGCACTTAGAAAATTTTTCGTTTGTCATGAGCTCCGGGCGGAGAGCGGCGTTTTTCGTCTTCCGGGTTCGACCCGGGAACCAGCGCCGAGCGGACACATTCGCTCGCTAGTGCCGTTGGCACTTAGAAAATTTTTCGTTTGTCATGAGCTCCGGGCGGAGAGCGGCGTTTTTCGTCTTCCGGGTTCGACCCGGGAACCAGCGCCGAGCGGACACATTCGCTCGCTAGTGCCGTTGGCACTTAGAAAATTTTTCGTTTGTCATGAGCTCCGGGCGGAGAGCGGCGTTTTTCGTCTTCCGGGTTCGACCCGGGAACCAGCGCCGAGCGGACACATTCGCTCGCTAGTGCCGTTGGCACTTAGAAAATTTTTCGTTTGTCATGAGCTCCGGGCGGAGAGCGGCGTTTTTCGTCTTCCGGGTTCGACCCGGGAACCAGCGCCGAGCGGACACATTCGCTCGCTAGTGCCGTTGGCACTTAGAAAATTTTTCGTTTGTCATGAGCTCCGGGCGGAGAGCGGCGTTTTTCGTCTTCCGGGTTCGACCCGGGAACCAGCGCCGAGCGGACACATTCGCTCGCTAGTGCCGTTGGCACTTAGAAAATTTTTCGTTTGTCATGAGCTCCGGGCGGAGACCGGCATTTTTCGTCATTCGAGGCCGACGGGGGAACCAGCCGGAGCGGACACGTTTGCTCGGAAGAGCCGTTGGCACTTAGAAAAAATTCCGTGTCTCGTGAGCTCCAGGGGGGACAGGCTGGTTTTATTCATCCGTAGCCGACATGGGAACCAGCGCGGAGCGGATTGGTGTTGCGCTGCCATATACCTCATCTCTCTCAAGAGTCCCCCCCTTATACGTGCCGATGGTGTTTTGGAAAACGGGGGGTAACTGGATGAGTACACTGACTAGTGGGACCAAGTACACTAATAGCCCCTGGTACCTAAAATGGAAGTATAGAGGCCGACTTTCGGGCAAGATCACGCCGGGTTAGGCTTCCAGGACCTCGGCTAAGCAATTTTAACGGGTTGCCCGGTTCTTTTTTGAACCAGCCCGGTTCTTTTTTTTTATCCAGCCCGGTTCTTTTTACACTTCCAGCTGGAGCTCGGGAGCGGCTTTTTGCACAAGATCACGCCGTGTTAGGCTTCCAGGACCTCAGCTAAGCAATTTTAACGGGTCGCCCGGTTCTTTTTTGATCCAGCCCGGTTCTTTTTTTTATCCAGCCTGGTTCTTTTTACACTTCCAGCTGGAGCTCGGGAGCGGCTTTTTGCACAAGAACACGCCGTGTTAGGCTTCCAGGACCTCGGCTAAGCAATTTTAACGGGTCGCCCGGTTCTTTTTTGATCCAGCCCGGTTCTTTTTTTTATCCAGCCTGGTTCTTTTTACACTTCCAGCTGGAGCTCGGGAGCGGCTTTTTGCACAAGAACACGCCGTGTTAGGCTTCCAGGACCTCGGCTAAGCAATTTTAACGGGTCGCCCGGTTCTTTTTTGATCCAGCCCGGTTCTTTTTTTTATCCAGCCTGGTTCTTTTTACACTTCCAGCTGGAGCTCGGGAGCGGCTTTTTGCACAAGATCACGCCGTGTTAGGCTTCCAGGACCTCGGCTAAGCAATTTTAACGGGTCGCCCGGTTCTTTTTTTTTATCCAGCCCGGTTCTTTTTTTATCCAGCCCGGTTCTTTTTACACTTCCAGCTGGAGCTCGGGAGCGGCTTTTTGCACAAGATCACGCCGTGTTAGGCTTCCAGGACCTCGGCTAAGCAATTTTAACGGGTCGCCCGGTTCTTTTTTGATCCAGCCCGGTTCTTTTTTTTATCCAGCCTGGTTCTTTTTACACTTCCAGCTGGAGCTCGGGAGCGGCTTTTTGCACAAGAACACGCCGTGTTAGGCTTCCAGGACCTCGGCTAAGCAATTTTAACGGGTTGCCCGGTTCTTTTTTGAACCAGCCCGGTTCTTTTTTTTATCCAGCCTGGTTCTTTTTACACTTCCAGCTGGAGCTCGGGAGCGGCTTTTTGCACAAGAACACGCCGTGTTAGGCTTCCAGGACCTCGGCTAAGCAATTTTAACGGGTCGCCCGGTTCTTTTTTGATCCAGCCCGGTTCTTTTTTTTATCCAGCCTGGTTCTTTTTACACTTCCAGCTGGAGCTCGGGAGCGGCTTTTTGCACAAGATCACGCCGTGTTAGGCTTCCAGGACCTCGGCTAAGCAATTTTAACGGGTCGCCCGGTTCTTTTTTTTATCCAGCCCGGTTCTTTTTTTTATCCAGCCCGGTTCTTTTTACACTTCCAGCTGGAGCTCGGGAGCGGCTTTTTGCACAAGATCACGCCGTGTTAGGCTTCCAGGACCTCGGCTAAGCAATTTTAACGGGTCGCCCGGTTCTTTTTTGATCCAGCCCGGTTCTTTTTTTTATCCAGCCTGGTTCTTTTTACACTTCCAGCTGGAGCTCGGGAGCGGCTTTTTGCACAAGAACACGCCGTGTTAGGCTTCCAGGACCTCGGCTAAGCAATTTTAACGGGTTGCCCGGTTCTTTTTTGAACCAGCCCGGTTCTTTTTTTTATCCAGCCTGGTTCTTTTTACACTTCCAGCTGGAGCTCGGGAGCGGCTTTTTGCACAAGAACACGCCGTGTTAGGCTTCCAGGACCTCGGCTAAGCAATTTTAACGGGTCGCCCGGTTCTTTTTTGATCCAGCCCGGTTCTTTTTTTTATCCAGCCTGGTTCTTTTTACACTTCCAGCTGGAGCTCGGGAGCGGCTTTTTGCACAAGATCACGCCGTGTTAGGCTTCCAGGACCTCGGCTAAGCAATTTTAACGGGTCGCCCGGTTCTTTTTTTTATCCAGCCCGGTTCTTTTTTTATCCAGCCCGGTTCTTTTTACACTTCCAGCTGGAGCTCGGGAGCGGCTTTTTGCACAAGATCACGCCGTGTTAGGCTTCCAGGACCTCGGCTAAGCAATTTTAACGGGTCGCCCGGTTCTTTTTTGATCCAGCCCGGTTCTTTTTTTTATCCAGCCTGGTTCTTTTTACACTTCCAGCTGGAGCTCGGGAGCGGCTTTTTGCACAAGATCACGCCGTGTTAGGCTTCCAGGACCTCGGCTAAGCAATTTTAACGGGTCGCCCGGTTCTTTTTTTTATCCAGCCCGGTTCTTTTTTTATCCAGCCCGGTTCTTTTTACACTTCCAGCTGGAGCTCGGGAGCGGCTTTTTGCACAAGATCACGCCGTGTTAGGCTTCCAGGACCTCGGCTAAGCAATTTTAACGGGTCGCCCGGTTCTTTTTTGATCCAGCCCGGTTCTTTTTTTTATCCAGCCTGGTTCTTTTTACACTTCCAGCTGGAGCTCGGGAGCGGCTTTTTGCACAAGAACACGCCGTGTTAGGCTTCCAGGACCTCGGCTAAGCAATTTTAACGGGTCGCCCGGTTCTTTTTTTTATCCAGCCCGGTTCTTTTTTTATCCAGCCCGGTTCTTTTTACACTTCCAGCTGGAGCTCGGGAGCGGCTTTTTGCACAAGATCACGCCGTGTTAGGCTTCCAGGACCTCGGCTAAGCAATTTTAACGGGTCGCCCGGTTCTTTTTTGATCCAGCCCGGTTCTTTTTTTTATCCAGCCCGGTTCTTTTTACACTTCCAGCTGGAGCTTGGGAGCGGCTTTTTGCACAAGAACACGCCGTGTTAGGCTTCCAGGACCTCGGCTAAGCAATTTTAACGGGTCGCCCGGTTCTTTTTTGATCCAGCCCGGTTCTTTTTACACTTCCAGCTGGAGCTCGGGAGCGGCTTTTTGCACAAGATCACGCCGGGTTAGGCTTCCAGGACCTCGGCTAAGCAATTTTAACGGGCCGCCCGGTTCTTTTTTTTTATCCAGCCCGGTTCTTTTTTTTATCCAGCCTGGTTCTTTTTACACTTCCAGCTGGAGCTCGGGAGCGGCTTTTTGCACAAGATCACGCCGTGTTAGGCTTCCAGGACCTCGGCTAAGCAATTTTAACGGGTCGCCCGGTTCTTTTTTGATCCAGCCCGGTTCTTTTTCCACTTCCAGCTGGAGCTCAGCAGCGGCTTTTTGCACAAGATCACGCCGGGTTAGGCTTCCAGGACCTCGGCTAAGCACTTCTAACGGGTCGCCCGGTTCTTTTTTTGAACCAGCCCGGTTCTTTTTACACTTCCAGCTGGAGCTCAGCAGCGGCTTTTTGCACAAGATCACGCCGGGTTAGGGTTCCAGGACCTCGGCTAAGCAATTTTAAAGGGCCGCCCGGTTCTTTTTTTGATCCAGCCCGGTTCTTTTTACACTTCCAGCTGGAGCTCAGCAGCGGCTTTTTGCACAAGATCACGCCGGGTTAGGCTTCCAGGACCTCGGCTAAGCACTTCTAACGGGCCCTGGTCCACCCCTGCCAGTGCATTTCAAAACTTGGCATTAATTTCGACCTAAGAGACGAAGTCTGATTTTTTTCTACCACTTGGGCGGCCTTTTTGCACCCAGAACACCCGCACCGGCACCATAAATTCGAAGGGTGCCGAGTGCGTCGGCGCAGATTCTGCGACGGAGTGACACTTCCCTCTTGTGGACATTCGGCGGTAGGTGAAATGCGCACTCGGTCTTCTCTTTTCTTTTCCTTCCAGTGAAACTTTGGCAACATTCTGCGAGCTGCTGGCTTCCAGAACCTCGGCCAAGCAGGTGGAGGATTTTTTTCCACTTCCAGCTGGAGGTGAGGAGGGACTTTTTGGGCAAGATCACGCCGACTTAGCAAGCAAGGTGGAAGTGCCAGCATGCTCCGTGGCTGGAAGTGTGGATGTGCCAGCACCCTCCCTGCCTATGGAAGTGTGGAGCTCCAGCACCCTCCCTGCCTATGGAAGTGTGGAGCTCCAGCACCCTCCCTGCCTATGGAAGTGTGGAGCTCCAGCACCCTCCCTGCCTATGGAAGTGTGGAGCTCCAGCACCCTCCCTGCCTATGGAAGTGTGGAGCTCCAGCACCCTCCCTGCCTATGGAAGTGTGGAGCTCCAGCACCCTCCCTGCCTATGGAAGTGTGGAGCTCCAGCACCCTCCCTGCCTATGGAAGTGTGGAGCTCCAGCACCCTCCCTGCCTATGGAAGTGTGGAGCTCCAGCACCCTCCCTGCCTATGGAAGTGTGGAGCTCCAGCACCCTCCCTGCCTATGGAAGTGTGGAGCTCCAGCACCCTCCCTGCCTATGGAAGTGTGGAGCTCCAGCACCCTCCCTGCCTATGGAAGTGTGGAGCTCCAGCACCCTCCCTGCCTATGGAAGTGTGGAGCTCCAGCACCCTCCCTGCCTATGGAAGTGTGGAGCTCCAGCACCCTCCCTGCCTATGGAAGTGTGGAGCTCCAGCACCCTCCCTGCCTATGGAAGTGTGGAGCTCCAGCACCCTCCCTGCCTATGGAAGTGTGGAGCTCCAGCACCCTCCCTGCCTATGGAAGTGTGGAGCTCCAGCACCCTCCCTGCCTATGGAAGTGTGGAGCTCCAGCACCCTCCCTGCCTATGGAAGTGTGGAGCTCCAGCACCCTCCCTGCCTATGGAAGTGTGGAGCTCCAGCACCCTCCCTGCCTATGGAAGTGTGGAGCTCCAGCACCCTCCCTGCCTATGGAAGTGTGGAGCTCCAGCACCCTCCCTGCCTATGGAAGTGTGGAGCTCCAGCACCCTCCCTGCCTATGGAAGTGTGGAGCTCCAGCACCCTCCCTGCCTATGGAAGTGTGGAGCTCCAGCACCCTCCCTGCCTATGGAAGTGTGGAGCTCCAGCACCCTCCCTGCCTATGGAAGTGTGGAGCTCCAGCACCCTCCCTGCCTATGGAAGTGTGGAGCTCCAGCACCCTCCCTGCCTATGGAAGTGTGGAGCTCCAGCACCCTCCCTGCCTATGGAAGTGTGGAGCTCCAGCACCCTCCCTGCCTATGGAAGTGTGGAGCTCCAGCACCCTCCCTGCCTATGGAAGTGTGGAGCTCCAGCACCCTCCCTGCCTATGGAAGTGTGGAGCTCCAGCACCCTCCCTGCCTATGGAAGTGTGGAGCTCCAGCACCCTCCCTGCCTATGGAAGTGTGGAGCTCCAGCACCCTCCCTGCCTATGGAAGTGTGGAGCTCCAGCACCCTCCCTGCCTATGGAAGTGTGGAGCTCCAGCACCCTCCCTGCCTATGGAAGTGTGGAGCTCCAGCACCCTCCCTGCCTATGGAAGTGTGGAGCTCCAGCACCCTCCCTGCCTATGGAAGTGTGGAGCTCCAGCACCCTCCCTGCCTATGGAAGTGTGGAGCTCCAGCACCCTCCCTGCCTATGGAAGTGTGGAGCTCCAGCACCCTCCCTGCCTATGGAAGTGTGGAGCTCCAGCACCCTCCCTGCCTATGGAAGTGTGGAGCTCCAGCACCCTCCCTGCCTATGGAAGTGTGGAGCTCCAGCACCCTCCCTGCCTATGGAAGTGTGGAGCTCCAGCACCCTCCCTGCCTATGGAAGTGTGGAGCTCCAGCACCCTCCCTGCCTATGGAAGTGTGGAGCTCCAGCACCCTCCCTGCCTATGGAAGTGTGGAGCTCCAGCACCCTCCCTGCCTATGGAAGTGTGGAGCTCCAGCACCCTCCCTGCCTATGGAAGTGTGGAGCTCCAGCACCCTCCCTGCCTATGGAAGTGTGGAGCTCCAGCACCCTCCCTGCCTATGGAAGTGTGGAGCTCCAGCACCCTCCCTGCCTATGGAAGTGTGGAGCTCCAGCACCCTCCCTGCCTATGGAAGTGTGGAGCTCCAGCACCCTCCCTGCCTATGGAAGTGTGGAGCTCCAGCACCCTCCCTGCCTATGGAAGTGTGGAGCTCCAGCACCCTCCCTGCCTATGGAAGTGTGGAGCTCCAGCACCCTCCCTGCCTATGGAAGTGTGGAGCTCCAGCACCCTCCCTGCCTATGGAAGTGTGGAGCTCCAGCACCCTCCCTGCCTATGGAAGTGTGGAGCTCCAGCACCCTCCCTGCCTATGGAAGTGTGGAGCTCCAGCACCCTCCCTGCCTATGGAAGTGTGGAGCTCCAGCACCCTCCCTGCCTATGGAAGTGTGGAGCTCCAGCACCCTCCCTGCCTATGGAAGTGTGGAGCTCCAGCACCCTCCCTGCCTATGGAAGTGTGGAGCTCCAGCACCCTCCCTGCCTATGGAAGTGTGGAGCTCCAGCACCCTCCCTGCCTATGGAAGTGTGGAGCTCCAGCACCCTCCCTGCCTATGGAAGTGTGGAGCTCCAGCACCCTCCCTGCCTATGGAAGTGTGGAGCTCCAGCACCCTCCCTGCCTATGGAAGTGTGGAGCTCCAGCACCCTCCCTGCCTATGGAAGTGTGGAGCTCCAGCACCCTCCCTGCCTATGGAAGTGTGGAGCTCCAGCACCCTCCCTGCCTATGGAAGTGTGGAGCTCCAGCACCCTCCCTGCCTATGGAAGTGTGGAGCTCCAGCACCCTCCCTGCCTATGGAAGTGTGGAGCTCCAGCACCCTCCCTGCCTATGGAAGTGTGGAGCTCCAGCACCCTCCCTGCCTATGGAAGTGTGGAGCTCCAGCACCCTCCCTGCCTATGGAAGTGTGGAGCTCCAGCACCCTCCCTGCCTATGGAAGTGTGGAGCTCCAGCACCCTCCGTGCCTAGGGAAGTGTGGAGCTCCAGCACCCTCCCTGCCTATGGAAGAGCCACCTCCGCGGGCATGCTGCTCAACCACGCCGGCCCAGAGTTCCAGCCGCTCGGCTACACTCTCTCACAAGCCCCGCCTGGAGCTCCCCAGCCCGCCCCTGGTACCTCAACTACCGAGGCCAGCCGCTCGACCAGGCCGGCCCAGAGTTCCAGCCGCTCGGATAAGCTCTGTCACTCTCCCGCCGCGCAGCCACCGGTAACGGGGAAATGTCGCCGCCTTGTGGACACGCCGTTGTAAATGAATGGGCTTTCGCACTTAGTGCAATTTTCGCCAGCTCCGTGGCTGCAAGTATGGAGCTATGGAGCTATGGAGCCACCAGACAGGCTGGAGCTCTGGAGCTATGGAAGTATGGAGCTCTGGAGCTATGGAGCTATGGAGCTATGGAGCTCTGGGGCTATGGAGCTATGGAGCTATGGAGCTCTGGAGCTCTGGTGCTATGGAGCTCTGGAGCTCTGGTGCTATGGAGCTATGGAGCTATGGAGCTATGGAGCTATGGAGCTATGGAAGTCTGGAGCTATGGAAGTATGGAGCTATGGAAGTATGGAGCTATGGAGCTATGGAGCTATGGAGCTATGGAGCCACCAGCCAGCACCCTCCGTGGCTCAACCACGCCGGCCCAGAGTTCCAGCCGCTCGGCTTCACTCTCTCACAAGCCCCGCCTGGAGCTCCCCAGCCCGCCCCTGGTACCTCAACTACCGAGGCCAGCCGCTCGACCAGGCCGGCCCAGAGTTCCAGCCGCTCGGCTTCACTCTCTCACAAGACCCGCCTGGAGCTCCCCGGCCCACCCCTGGTACCTCAACTACCGAGGCCAGCCGTTCGACCACGCCGGCGCAGAGTTCCAGCCGCTCGGATAAGCTCTGTCACTCTCCTGCCGCGCAGCCACCGGTAACGGGGAAATGTCGCCGCCTTGTGGACACGCCCTTGTAAATGAATGGGCTTTCGCACTTAGTGCAATTTTCGCCAACTCTCTGACTGGAGCTATGGAAGTATGGAGCTATGGAGCCACCAGCCACCCAGGCTGGAGCTATGGAGCTCTGGTGCTATGGAGCTCTGGTGCTATGGAGCTATGGAGCTCTGGAGCTCTGGTGCTATGGAGCTATGGAGCTCTGGAAGTATGGAGCTATGGAGCTCTGGAGGTATGGAGCTATGGAGCCCTGGAGCCCTGGAGCTATGGAGCCCTGGAGCTATGGAGCCCTGGAGCCCTGGAGCTATGGAGCCCTGGAGCTATGGAGCTATGGAGCTCTGGTGCTATGGAGCTATGGAGCTCTGGTGCTATGGAGCTATGGAGCTCTGGTGCTATGGAGCTATGGAGCTCTGGTGCTATGGAGCTATGGAGCTCTGGTGCTATGGAGCTATGGAGCTGGTGCTATGGAGCTATGGAGCTCTGGTGCTATGGAGCTATGGAGCTCTGGTGCTATGGAGCTCTGGTGCTATGGAGCTATGGAGCTCTGGTGCTATGGAGCTATGGAGCTCTGGTGCTATGGAGCTATGGAGCTCTGGTGCTATGGAGCTCTGGTGCTATGGAGCTATGGAGCTCTGGTGCTATGGAGCTCTGGAGCTCTGGAGGTATGGAGCTATGGAGGTATGGAGCCACCAGCCAGCACCCTCCGTGGCTGGATCAATGGAAGTGTTTAGGTACCAGGCGGCCAAAGTGCCGAGGCCTCACGCTCGACCACGCCGGCGCAGAGTTCCAGCCGCTCGGATGAGCTCTGTCACTCTCCCGCCGCGCAGCCACCGGTAACGGGGAAATGTCGCCGCCTTGTGGACACGCCGTTGTAAATGAATGGGCTTTCGCACTTAGTGCAATTTTCGCCAACTCTCTGACTTAGAGCTATGGAAGTATGGAGCTATGGAGCCACCAGCCACCCAGGCTGGAGCTATGGAGCTCTGGAGCTATGGAGCTCTGGTGCTATGGAGCTATGGAGCTCTGGTGCTATGGAGCTCTGGAGCTCTGGTGCTATGGAGCTATGGAGCTCTGGTGCTATGGAGCTATGGAGCTCTGGTGCTATGGAGCTATGGAGCTCTGGTGCTATGGAGCTATGGAGCTCTGGTGCTATGGAGCTATGGAGCTGGTGCTATGGAGCTATGGAGCTCTGGTGCTATGGAGCTATGGAGCTCTGGTGCTATGGAGCTCTGGTGCTATGGAGCTATGGAGCTCTGGTGCTATGGAGCTCTGGAGCTCTGGAGGTATGGAGCTATGGAGCTATGGAGCCACCAGCCAGCACCCTCCGTGGCTGGATCAATGGAAGTGTTTTAGGTACCAGGCAGCCAAAGGGCCGAGGCCTCACGCTCGACCACGCCGGCGCAGAGTTCCAGCCGCTCGGATAAGCTCTGTCACTCACCCGCCGCGCAGCCACCGGTAACGGGGAAATGTCGCCGCCTTGTGGACACGCCGTTGTAAATGAATGGGCTTTCGCACTTAGTGCAATTTTAGCACACTCTCTGACTGGAGCTATGGAAGTATGGAGCTATGGAGCCACCAGCCACCCAGGCTGGAGCTATGGAGCTATGGAGCTCTGGTGCTATGGAGCTATGGAGCTCTGGTGCTATGGAGCTATGGAGCTCTGGTGCTATGGAGCTATGGAGCTCTGGTGCTATGGAGCTATGGAGCTCTGGTGCTATGGAGCTATGGAGCTCTGGTGCTATGGAGCTATGGAGCTCTGGTGCTATGGAGCTATGGAGCTCTGGTGCTATGGAGCTATGGAGCTATGGAGCCACCAGCCAGCACCCTCCGTGGCTGGATCAATGGAAGTGTTTTAGGTACCAGGCAGCCAAAGGGCCGGGGCCTCACGCTCGACCACGCCGGCGCAGAGTTCCAGCCGCTCGGATAAGCTCTGTCACTCACCCGCCGCGCAGCCACCGGTAACGGGGAAATGTCGCCGCCTGGCGGACACGCCGTTGTAAATGAATGGGCTTTCGCACTTAGTGCAATTTTAGCCAACTCCGTGGCTGCAAGTATGGAAGTATGGAGCTATGGAGCCACCAGCCAGCACCCTCCGCGGCTGGAGCTATGGAGCTCCGGGGCTATGGAGCTCCGGGGCTATGGAGCTCCGGGGCTATGGAGCTATGGAGCTATGGAGCTCCGGGGCTATGGAGCTATGGAGCTCCGGGGCTATGGAGCTATGGAGCTCCGGGGCTATGGAGCTCCGGGGCTATGGAGCTATGGAGCTCCGGGGCTATGGAGCTATGGAGCTCCGGGGCTATGGAGCTCTGGAGCTCTGGAAGTATGGATG